>NW_007726765.1:225742-292625 GCF_000696425.1 Galeopterus variegatus
CTGTACAAAGAATCACTGAACACTCTTGAACCATGTTCTCTGAGTTGTTCTGTGATGTGCCAGTTAGAGACCTTGCCGATTCGAGTCCACTGTCCTCGTCACAGCTGTGTTCCGGTGCCTCCACGCTGTTGCTCTGGGCTGAGATCTCAAGTATTAGGAGATGCTCCTTAAAAATTCAAGGCAGAACGTGGGGGAAGAGATGAAGTTAGGTATGTCTGTCTTCTCCAAACTCTGTAGATGATTCTGGGCCACTCTCTTGTTTAAAAACCGAGTGGTCATCAGGGGAAAGATGACAAAAGACACAGACTTTGTGAATCTCAGTGTTTTCAGGGGCCACAAAGCCTACCTCCCTCATTTTCCTCCAGAGGGGTCAGTGAGTTTCCTTGGGAAGCATTGCAGAGCTGAGACCAGAGCCCAGGTGTGCAGGACCCGGGACCTGGCCTCACCCCTGTGCCCAGTTCTGTGTTTGTGGCTAGAATCCAAGTGGGCCAATTCTGTAGTACTGAGACCTGGAGCGGGAAGGAAGGCTGGGGTGTTCATCCCCAGGCTTGTTGGCACGAAGTGGAAGAAGAAACACGAAGAAATGAAAGAAAGAAACCAGAGAATCCCACTGCTTCACATGGCTTCTAACCCCCAGGATGAACTGGAAACAGCACGCTCCTGACACTCAAGTCAGAACTGAGAGGTTGTGGCGACTGCTTGGAGACACCATCTTGAGGTTCGTTATTCTGTGCACCGATGAGTGGCCTGCCTGTGCCTGATGCTATGAGCTCCGTGCTTGTGGAAATGCCTAAGGAAGAGGGAAACTTTTAGAGCAAAGCATCATCTTTGGAAAACATAAAAAATGAGCAGCAGGCCACCCTAGGGGCCCCCGATTGCTTGCCATCGCATGAAAGGTTGTCCCTTCTCACTGCCTGTGCCAGCAGATTGTCCTTTCCAGCCAGCGTCATGTGCTTTGTTTTAAAGGTTTAAAAATAAAATTACAAATAAAATTATAAGGCCTTGTAAAGCTGTGCTGAGACACAGCTCTAACTTGTACATATGCACCGTGTAAAAAAAAGGCAGCCTGTGTTGAGTCATGTCTGACCGTGCGATGTAACTGCCCCAAATGAGCTTTAAATGTCCTCTGGATAAAGTTCACACTCTGATGGGTGACATTCAAGGCTCTTCATGATCTTATGAAACCCTCTGCAGACTCTCAGCCTCAGCTTCTCTTGTGGTCCCTGTTCTGATGTGCCAGCTTGAGTCTCAGTGCCCTCGTGGCTCGGTGACATTCAAGGCTCTTCATGATCTTATGAAACCCTCTGCAGACTCTCAGCCTCAGCTTCCCTTGTGGTCCCTGTTCTGATGTGCCAGCTTGAGTCTCAGTGCCCTCGTGGCTGACTCTCTCATGCCGCAGGGATTTCACCTCCTGCTGTCCCCTCCTGGGATGCCTGCCTCCCATCCACTTCAGCGGCTTAACTCCTGCTTCTTCTTCAGGACTCAGTTTAGGGCCACCTCCCCTGGAAGGCTTCTCTGAAAATGCCCTTCCTCCCTGTAGGGATGAGAGGGACAAGGGAAAATCCAGAAATTCATAGACTCGTGGGGTTAAAGGATGTATCTGAAGCTAGCAAAATCTTTTTGCTGTGGATTGAATGTCCCCCCAAAACTCATTGAAACTTAATTTTCATTGTAACAGTGTTAAGAGGGTAGGAAATCCAATGATGATAATTAAAAGGTGGGGACATTAAGAGGTGATTAGATTGTGAGGACTGCACCCTCATGAATGGATTAATCCACTGGTGTTTTAATGGGTGGTCATGGGCATGGTTACGATGGCTTTATAAGGACAGCCAGTGAGCAGATCAGCTCTTGTTTGCTCACCCACTCTTGTCATGTGACACCCTGTGTCACTAAAGCCCTCACCAGATGTGTTCTCTGGACCTTTGACTTCCCAGCCTCCAAACTGTAAGAAATAAATTCTGTATTTTTAAAAATAAATTACTCAGTTTCAGGTATTCTGTTATAAGCAACAGAAATGGACTAATACAATTTTCATATTAAAACATAGCCCTAGGACAAATACCAAGACGAGAGCTTGGGCATCATGCATTTGTTATGACTTCTGATTTGGTTTAGGTTTTCCCCCTTTAAATCATTGTGTTTGTACAAATATTTCAGGTTAAAGAGTCTTAAGGCCTCCAAGGCCTGAGAATTTCAAAGCACATGTAATTAAGTCTATACAAAGAGGCAAGTCTGGAAAAAAAACTTGTGGGTGCTGCTATGGGCGCATGGAACTTCCTGGAATCAAACAGATTAAAAAACAACAATGAAAACCAAAGCAAACAGTTTCTGAAAGATATGTATTGCCAAAAGTGCCGCCAGCGTGGAATAAAAGACACAGTGATTATTCAAGATGTAAAACAATCCTCAGGCCTCCAGTTTCTATGGGCTGGAAGTAAGCTGAGAAAGCTACTCAGTCACTAAGACAGGCATATTCTCCAGTGTAGGATAACAGGAAAGGAAGGGCTTCCCAGAGAGAGTGGAGGAGCGATGGGGACAGTGGATGGGGGAGAGGCTCCTAGAAGGCATAACTCAGGTCTAATCAGGGCATTTCTGCTCTCGGTGTGGGGCTTCTCAGTGATTGCTGAGAGAGAGATTTCTGAATTGCAGTGAATCACTGCATTAGTCAGGGTTCTCCAGAAAAACAGAACCAACAGGATATGTCTGTCTGTCTGTTTGTTTGTTTGTCAATAGGAATTGGTTCATGAGATTGTGGAGGCTGGCAAGTCCAACATTGTCAGGGTGGGCTGGCATAGTGGAGACCCAGGGAAGAGTTGCAGCTCAAGTCCAAAAGCCATCTGTTGGCAGAATTCCTTCTTCCTTGGGGGAAGTTTCTGTGCTATTAAGGCTTTTAACTAATTGAATGAGGCCCACCCACATTATGGAGGGGAGTCTGCTTTACTCAAAGTCCACCAATTTAAATATTAATCTCTCCCAAAAACCAACTTTGCAGAAACATCCGGAATAATGTTTGACCAAATATCTGGCACTGGGGCCCAGCCAAGTTGATACATTAAATTAAGCCTCACACTGACCAAGTGCTGTGTATCTTCCACCCTTTCCTTTCCACCTGGGGGTGTTTGTTGCAGCTATTTTGTCCTGGTATTGTGTGTAGGTGGAGAGGGGATGTCAATAACTTGCCTTTTAGTCTGCAAGTCTCCAAAGCAAGAGGACCCGCATCAAGGTCATGAGATCCTTGGCATTAAGCCTGATACCATCATTGAATGAGGTTTCTGGAGTGTTTGGGGGAGGGGAGGTGAAGTTAATTTTCTGGTCAGAGGAAAGTATTTATGACCAAGAGGGCAGACTATGGTAGATTGGATGACAGTACTCAACTATTTTCACACTCTCCCACTCTCTACATCAGACATTCCTGTCTCATTGTCCTTGGTCTTGGCCACTTAACTTGCTTTGAACAATGGATGTGAGCAGAAGTGACAGTGTTCCAGTGTGAGCAGAAACTTTTAAAGGCATCACATGTTTCCACTCTTGAGCATTTGTTCTCTGCTATGAGGACATTAGGCTCCTTCACCCTGTGTCACTGAATAAGAAGACAAATGTTGCTAAGCCAAGCTAATCGCAGCAAAGCCCAGCCAAGCTCAGCAGAGAGTCACAGTTAATCAATAGCCCTCACTGTCCCTGAGCAAGAAGTGAATGTTGCTTAAATCATTGAGATGTTAGAGATACTTGTTACTGCAGCAAATGCTGACACATACAATCAATGTAGCTAGCTTATCTGGATAATCCAGATCAGGTAAATAATGCCTCCTTTCCAAATAGGAAGGTTTTTCATGAGAATTGTGCAGATACCATGCCAATTTCTCACCCTATTTTGTCCTTACTAAAAGGACAAAAGATATTTTGAAGGTATATTAAAAGCTTACAATATGCTTGTTACAGAATTGGGAAGGTTTTTCATGAGAATTGTGCAGATACCATGCCAATTTCTCACCCTATTTTGTCCTTATTAAGAGGACAAAAGATATTTTGAAGGTATCTTAAAAGCTTACAATATACTTGTTACAGAATTTTGGACACCATTTTGAACTCTGGGAATTCAACATGGACAGCTAAGGATTTTGGTGTTGAGAGAATGGAGACAGTCTATGGCTATCAAGCTACTAATGATTCCCCAAGCAGCATCTTGAATTGAATCTCCCTCGTGTCAAAGCATTAGGTGACTCAGGATGACCTTCACAGGGAGCTCTATCTCCTCTTGTGTTTGCTTGCTCCTCTTTCAGTTTGTATTTGGCCTTGATAAAAAGGAAAATAATTAGGGGGGTTCTCTTCTTAACTGTGTCTACAAATTCCAAAAGGCATCTTCAATTAAAAATAAAACTCGAGAAAGTGCAACCCTAGTCTAAATCACTCAGGGAACTTGTGCTTTCGGGAAATGATAGAAAGTCTTAAATCCCATTCATTTTTTCCTATTCTTTTCTCCAGTTCTTTGCTTAGTTTGGACTGAGAAACTAAACTAGTCATTTTCAGTTCTGATTCCTAAGCCCAATTCCTCCATAATTGAGTTTAAGTTTCCAGCTCTGTGGGAGGATAGAAAATTATTTTTGCTATTATAAATTGGGTTGAGTTTTTTAAAAAGAGAACATTCATTCTGACTAATAAAAGACTCAAATTCAGTAAATGCAAGCAATGACCTTGCACAAACAATCATGATGCTGGGTCTTATACAACTGATCTGGATATTTTAAGAGCAGGGCAGACCAATGAGTGTTCATGCAAAAGGTTAGAGAAGTAGGTTAAAGAAAAAAAGTATCCTTCTCATCAGTGTGACTCATCCACCCCACTGGGACTGGCAAAATGACTCAGACTTTCAAGTAGGTGACAATGCTTATAGAAAAATATGACCTAGCGGTTTTCATCAGGACTTCTCAGTTGGCTGGTTGTCACTCTTTTGATTCTCCTGTGTCCCTGAGGAATTTTGGGTATTTTGGTATGGTATTTTGGGCCTTTTCACAGAATGGTCCAAAGGGCCCTGCTGACAGCTCACAAGAAACTCTCTGAATGTCTAGGTTCCAACCTTGACACTCACAAAGGCTGCAGTAGAAAGAGTTGAAGGAAATTTCTGATTAAGCCAGTAGGAGAAATCAAGCCCCACAGCTGTATCTCCAAGCCCACAAGGTCTGCTTGGCACAGCCCCTTAGTTGTATTCAGAATCAGTGTCTGTCTTTCAGCTGAGGTCGCCTCTGAGCACACAGCCAGATTCCCAGGCCCCGTGACTGTACCCTTTGCCTCCGTTCTGTCTATCTGGAAACAGGAGGCACTGGTTTGCAGAAAGGAGCCAGCAGGAGGCTGGGATTCAGTATCGGCTTTGCCGGGGCAGCTGGGTCACTTGAGGCTGATTTCTTTTGGGTTCATGTTCTTCATCAGCTGAATGGGGATGATTCTATCAGCCTCCTTTGTTGGGTTACAGTCAGAATCAGTAAGATAACGTGCTTGGCGCCTTTGGAATGGTATGGAACACAAAGGCGCTCAGAATTTCAGCTATTATGCTATTGATGAGAGGCCCTGCTGTTAGGCATGCTGATGGCTTTCAGGCAATTTCTGCATCTACATGAGCATGCTTGGAGGGTTTATGGGTGGAAGAAAACAAAACCGGGATTAGATTTGGTAGACACACACATGCCCACAGTATGTTGCCTAAAGATGACAATTTGGACGTACTGAAGGTGACATGTTCCATGTCTCATCGCCAGCTCATTCATCTTCCCCTTCTGCTTTGGATATGGCAGAGACAATTTCGGGGTCCTCAGTCCCTCTCTCTCCCTTTTCAGCTGCAGCTTTCTCTTGTCATCTGTCCAAGAACAAATCTCAGCTGCCTCACTCACCAGCCAGGTACAACGAAAGTGTCGCCCAAATCAAACTGGGTCTTGTTTCATTTCACTTAAAACTGGTTAGGCGCATTTAAAAGGAGCACAATTTTGAAGCCGAGAACCTCAAAGAGTAAAACTTTGCAGATGGATTTTCTTAAAGGGACAGTGAGGGGGTACATTAAGTATACCACCTACATTTAACCCTTACAGAAACGCTCTTTGCTTCTCTGTCTCACCCCATCCTTGCTCCACTGGCTGTTCCCTAACTCAAGCCAGTTCTACTGTCTCTTGCTACTGTCCACTCACCCAACTCTATTTTTAATTCTCTTGTGGCTTCTCCTATTTGCTTATCGATTTATAACGTAGGTAAAGAAATGGCACCAACAAAGATCTTCCTGGTGGTGGGGATGGCCTGAAATTTGGGAATGGTGGGAGAAGGTCATTGATTTGACTAGTCACAGACATCTCTCTGTGGGGATGGCCTGAAATTTGGGAATGGTGGGAGAAGGTCATTGATTTGACTAGTCACAGACTAGTCACCTCCACTCCTCCCACTCCCTCCCAGTGGTGGAGGGACTTGGTAGCAGTGTGAGTTTGTGATCTGCTCTGTGGATCAGAACACAGAGATGACGAGCCCTAGGCAGAGAGTTTGCTGTGGGTGGGGGTCCGTAAACTTGCTTGTCCCAGGACCACAGCCTGTACGCTCCTACCTTCCTATCCCTCCTCCAGGACTCCGCCACTCTGTAAACCAACTGCAGCAAGTGTCCAGAGGACAGGAGCATCTGGCACTCAAAGTAAGATGCAGGTGCTGCCCTTCCTTGCCAATCAGCACAAAACTTTTCAATTGGAAACAGTTTAAAATTCTCAAAGCATTTTTACAGACATAATTTCTTTGATCCTCCAACAGCTCTGCGTGGTAGTCACTTCTTTCAGTCATTCAACAAATACTTGCTAAAATCTCTGTTGAGGGTGACTGAGGGGGTTCCCAGGACATGGGGCTTTAAGTTTGAAAACAGGACAGTCCCAGGCAAACTGGGACAAGTTGGTTGCCCTACTATTGTCCTCGGCACAGTATCCTTAGAGCTGGACAGGACAGAAGTGGTACCAGCACATATGGCACCTACATGCCCATTATTTTCATGCATTTGGTTTTCTGCTGGATATGGAACTGAGCTACCGAAATTTGAAGTTCAGAAAATGTTAAGTTCTGAGCTTCATTCTTTAGATTTCTGATTCATTCATTATGCCCAGAGCTAGTTCCTGGACGGGAAAAGACAGAAAGGTGAATAAGGTATTGTACTGGCTTTTAAAGAGCTTATAATCAGTGCTGGTGGGGGTAGGGAACGTTAGGAAAACAATTACCGGCTGGGGCTTCTGGGGTCTATATCTTTAAGGCATCCCACATTTTCCCTTCTCTTTTGATTTCTCAGCCGCCTCCTGCATATTCTCCTTTGCACCCTCAGCCTCCTTCTCTGACATTTCTTCCTCCCATGGTGACCTCTTCCCTGTCTTCAGTTGTTACCTCTATCTGGGTGCCATCTATTAAAATTGGGACTAATATAACTAAACTGATTGAATGCTTAGTATGTACATTCAGTGAGAAACACTCTGATCTCAAATAGACATCCCAGGAAATTCCTCCTGAGGGAGATAATATGCTGACCGAGAGATAAGAATTTCTGTCCAGTTGTCAAGAATGTCTTTTAGTTGCTTTTCTGGGACAGATGAGCTTGGAGTGAGTTTGGGCAGCAGAAGCCAGATTCCATTGTGTCCCAAGGCTCCCTCTAAAAGTCAACCACTTTTCCTATACATTTCAGAACAACCAGGAACCTTGCTAATTGAATAGTGTCCCATTATGTGACCAGATCATGCATTTCCAGGAAGGACAAAGTAATTGAATTTATGCTGAAATGTCAGCCCAAGCTGCAGATACTCTTTTGGTATATCATTTTCATTGGCTGTTGTCAACAGTGTGGTTGCTTAACTCTTCTAAAAGCTATCTGAGGCATTTGGCACGGATCCTCATCTGCCTGGAGAAGTAGGCTCTCAGCTCCTTCTTCTCCTGGTTGTGTCATGCTTTCTGGTTTACTCTGACATAGTTGGCTGGGAGTTTTGAGGGGGTGGATTGATCTCTCCCTGAGCTGGATGAAAGCCTCATAGAGAGAATGATCTTTGTCACCCTTTCCTTAGGATGTGATTGTCATTCCCTAAAAAGCTGTGTCTAGTTGTTTTGGTTCTATTTATTCATTCCTCAATCTATGGAGTACCTACTGTGTTCCAGGCATTCTTGAGTCCTGGAAAGACAGCAGAGAACAAGATACTCTGAAGAGTTGGCATCAGAATTCAGATCCAAGTAATACGAAGGACCCAGCCATGCAAAGATCTGGGTGCAGAGTGTTCCAGGTGTAGGGAATAGCAAGAACAGACACATAAGGAGGAAAAGAGCTTAGTTTGTTTGAGGGTCAAAAGGAAGGACAATGTGGCTGGAGCAGAGTAAGCATGGGGGCAAGAATACGTATGTGACAATGAGGACAAGAGAGGTCGAAGGGAGCAGATGACACTGATCCTTGGAATGTCATTCTAAGTACAATGACAAGGAGGACGCTGGAAGGTTTCCGAGTAGGGGCATAAAGAGCCTGACCTGATTTTGAAAGGTTCATTCTGGATGCTTTATTGAAAAATGGGATATAGAGAAGCTAGAGTAGCCAACCAAGAAAAATACTGCAAAATTCTGGGTGAGAAGTGAATGGTTTGGACCAGAGTGGTGGCAGTGGAATGGGAGAAAGTTGACAGAGTCCAGGTATGTTTGGAAGGTAGCACTTGCTGATGGATTAGATGTTGGGTGGGTGTGTGGGTGGGGGAGAAGAAAGAACAAGGATGAGTCCCAGGCTTTTGGCTTGAGCAAAAGGGTGAGTGGTGTCACCATTGACAGATACAGAGGACCAACAAGCGTGGATCTATGTCTCCAGGTGCTGCAGCCATTCTCCCATAAGCTGCTTTTCCTGGGCCAATGCTATGTGATCCTTTCGGTTTCATGTATGTCTTCATCAGTTTTGTGCTGCTATCACAGAATACCTGAGACTGGGTAATTTATAATAAACAGAATTTATTGGTTCGCAGTTCTGGAGGTTGGCAAGTCCCATATGAAGGTGCTGGTGTCTGGTGAGGGTCTTCTTGCTGTATCATCACTTGGCAGAAGGTGTGAGGGTGAGAGAGAGCATGAAGGCTCTGAACTTGCCCTTTTATAAAGGCACCGCTCTCATCCATGAGAGTGGAGCCCTCATGGCCTAGTCACCTCTGAAAGGTCCCACCTCTTAATACTGTTACAATGGCAACTAAATTTCCACATGAGTTTTGGAGGGGACAAACATTCAAACCATAGCAGAATACCATCAGCATGGGAATGAATTTTCAGTAGACTATAAGAAGCAGTCAAGATCTGGAAATAATTTCCTTCCTAGGAATAAAGGAAGGCCAAGAAAAAGAACATGTTCAGCATCTACTGTGTATAGAGTAAGCAGGAAATTGCCTAAGATGTTACTTTTGAAGTGCCATTTCATTTTTATAACCACTGACAATAAAAACAGTGATGATAACCAGTGTTCAGTGTTTGCTAAGGGCCAGGCATGGTTCTAAGTGTTTTACATATATTATTTTATTTAATCTTCCCATAACTTAAGAGGTAAAATTGATATTTTATTCCACTTTTAGGTGAAGAAACTGAGGGAGGTAAAGTAACTGTTCAAAGAAACACAGCAAGGAAGTGGCAAACCCTGGATTTTGACCCAGATCCCTCAATATTTGACTGTGTTCCTAAGCTCCCGGTTCCCCAGTTCCTCTCTGGGCATTGGCTAAGATCTTACCTGATTCTCAGGGCTGGGCTAGGTGTGTCGGGAAAAAACTGGATGGAACATTAACATCTGCCCCCCCAGCAGCCAGGTGCATAGATACCATGTTGACAGTCCACAGTGGTGACAATGCTCAGTATCCCACGAGCAGAACATACTATGAGTGCTTCAGGGGAAGGAGAAATCATTGTGGACTCAGGCTGCTGGGACAGGCTCTGGTTGGAAGTAGGGTAGTCCCCCCCGACACCAGGAGAGAATTTGAAAATATTTGGAGGCATTTTTGTTTGAAACAATGACTGACATTTTGTTGGGGTGGAGGGGGAAAGAGAGGAGGCAGGAATGCTAAAGTCCTGGCATGCATAGAGGAACTGTCCCACCGCAAACACCAAGAGCACCATTGAGACCCAGGGCCACTAGATGAGTCTCTGAGGTCCAAACACTGAGTGGGAAGCATTTCTTTGCGTAGAGGAGGCCAGAAAATATTGATGGTTGTTGACTGTGCTAATGGAGCCCTGAGTTAGGATTTGGATTGAAGACCTACATTTGTCTTTGGAGATCTTGTCAAACCTTGGACAAACCAAGGTAATTTTGGGTGTCTGTTGGGGCTGAGGTGCTTTCCTCCCCTTTCTCCACTATTTTTTTGGGGGGGAGATGTGAGGGTGTGGAGTGGTAAGACGAGTACTTAACTTGGAAGCTGCAGCTGGGATTGCTGGTATTACAATCCACTTGAGAGCCCTTAATGAAGAGTATCTGATTATACAAGGAAACTAGAATCTGTTTGTTTTCTGTTCATTTAATTTGATGTTTTAATGATGCTGCTAGTTATTTGAAATATTCTATTTCAACGTATGCTTTATTTATTGTACCTGTACCCTGAGGCATGCTAGCAAAGGGTGACATGTTTAAAAGTCTGCTCTCAAATAATAAATTTCCACTGGATATCAGAAGCAGAAAAGTTTTGTATTAGGCATGCTTTAGAATCTTTTTCTAAAAATCAGTCCAAATTGGATTCCAGAGATAAGCATAAGGGAATTTTTTTTTTGCAAAATATTAATTCTTAATATTTAGATTTTAAAAAATATATATAAAAAACTAGAAACAGAATAATGTTGTGGGTCAATTGAATGGAGACACTGGGCTTTACTTAGAGTTGTTAGGAAGTATAAAATTAACAAATAGTATCTTCTCCCCACTTTTATTTCAAATCAATTGGGACTATTTGTTCTATATTTGTTTACCTCTTTTCTATGCTGTCTCCTCAGTCTGGAATGCAAACTCCCTAATCACAAGACCCTTCTCTGCTCATCCTTTCCTATATCCCCTGCACCCAGGGGATAGACTCTGGCACATAATAGTTGCTCAATAAATGTTTGACCAGTGTGGTAGGCAGAATAGTGGCTCCCCAGAATGCCTGAGTCCTAACCTCTGGAACCTGTGAATATATTATGTTACATGACAAAAGGGAACAAAGGTTCCAAATGGAGTTAAATTTTTGAATCAACGGACCTTAAAATAGGGAGGTCCTGCATTATCCAGTTGGGCCCAGTGTAATCACAAGGATCCCTAGAAGTGGAAGAGGGAGGCCGAAGAGAAGGTTGGAGTGATGGGACGTGAGAGGGACTCAACCTGCTTTTGCTGGCTTTGAAGATGGGAAGAGAGGGTCCTAGGCCAAAGAATATGGGTGGCTTCTAGAAGCTGGCAAAGGCCAGGAAATGGATTTTCCCCTGGAGCTTCAAGAAAAAAACACAGCCCCACCAACACCTTGATTTTAGCCCAGTGAGACCATGTTGAACTACTAACCTTCCAAATTGTAAGACAACAAATTTGTGTAGTTTTAAGCCACTAACTTTGGAGTAAATTGTGACTGCAGCAATAGAAAATAAATACACCTGGTGAATGAATTCCAGTGCTACCTATTACTCACCTATGTAATAAACATTTATTGAAATATGTACCATTCATCTCTAGATCTAGGGAAGGCACTGTGATTAGCAATGCTCTTTCCCACCCCAGGGCCTTTGCTCCTCCCATTCCCTCTGTCTGGAGCGCTGCTTCCATCTCCTTATCTGTCTCCCCCAGACTAGGGAAAGTGTTTCTTTAATCCTTTGGTTCTTCTCTGTAGAAGCAATTGTGATATTTTTAAATGTATATAATTAAGTAATTTACTTTTTTCCTATAAAATGTAATATAGACACAGAAAACTACATATAAAAATAAATTATTCATAAATTATTATAATGTAAGCAACATTGACACCACTACTTGGGGCAAGAAAGAGAATTTTGCTAATCAACCCCAAAGCTATCCACAGGTCTGGTGCATCTTGGCACAAGTCACCAGTCTTCTGACTTTTGGGTCAAATTCTTCCTTGTTTTATTACCTTCCTCCTTCCTTGTTTTATTACCTGAGTGTGCATCCCTGGACCCTGTGGTTTAGCTTTTTCTTTTTTATTTTTTTGTATGTCTTTTAAGTTGGTCTAGATTTTGCTGATCGTATTCCATTGGTATAATTTAACATGTTCCTCTGTCCTCCATGGATTCTATAAATTGGCTTTAAAGGTTTGATTGGATTTAGGTTTGACTTCTATTTTCATTTTTTGGCAAGACTACGTAGGTGGTGGTGTCTTCTTGCATCTGGAGGCATATACCATCCGGTTGTCTTTCCCTTTGGTGTTAGCAGTTTTTGACGCTCAACTCCTAGATCCATTCATTCATCGTGACAGTTGCAAAATGGTGACATTCTAATTTATTTTCTTTCTTTGTTTGTTAGCTACCATTTCTAAAAAAGAAAATTTCCCTCAACTTCTGTTTAGTTACCCAAGGACACAGTTTATATTAGAAAAGCAGGAAAAATACTTGATTCTTTCCCTGTATTCACAGTGTTTCAAATTAATGATGTGGCTCCCTAACTTCTCGTAATTAATTGTTTGGTGTCTTCCTCTCCTCTAACATGTACCCCCCAATCCTCATGACAACAGGGCTTGGGTTGCTCTTAGTCACCACTGGGCCCAGGGCCAGACACAGGCCTATGACACAATGCACACTTGTTAGGTATTTATTGAATGAACAGAGGAGTGAGTGGAGTAACTTCTCTCTTCTTTCCTGTCTCTTCCATTTCCCTGCCCCTTCAATTATCTTACATTCTTCATTAGCTCATGTAGCTAAACTGTGGGTCAAAACGATTTGGATCAGAAACATAAATTAGTGAGGAAATACCCTCAGAAGTATCAGAAGTGTCTGTTCACCAGTGGCTCTGACACAAAAATACCAATTTAGAGCATTTAGTGTGGATACCTTGTAAGAGACCCAAATGGGTTTTTAAACAACATCTACTTAATTTTTTGCTTGTCCTCTGAGTGATAACACCTTAGGGGGCTTCCTAATGAGATCCCTAAGAAGATGTAGCATTAGTGTAGCTCAGAATTAACTAATAACATAGAGTCTGCCTTTTGAATGGTTCAAAGTGATTCCACATTGAATATTCCATTTGTCCTTGAAAATATCCCTGTGAGGAGCATAGCCTATGAGGTATGCAGGGAGGGACAAGGACTCGCTCTTTAAAACAAGCCTAGGGAGGTTAAGAGACCCACCAATGTCTCATAGGAGATGTACTATTCAGGTTAGATATTTGTCCATGTACTGGATTAGGTTTTAAGTAGCTGATGGAATTTGGAGCTGGAATAGACCTTACAGATCATTTAATGGCACCATATGTATCAGTTATGTGTTGTCACAAGAATGTTGTATGACAAGCAGCCAGGAATGTGCAATAACATGCGTTTATTGCTCACGTTTGGGGTAAGCAGCGCTGCTGATCTTTGCTGAACTCATTCACGTATCTGGGGGTCAGCTGGTTGTTGGCTGACCAAGAATGACCTTGGCTGGGGAGACTGAGGAGACTCAGCCTTGCTTCATGTGTCTTCCACCCCCCAAGATGCTAGGTTAGAGAGTAAGTGGAGACACCAAAGCCTCACAAGGCCTCTGCTCAGAACTGGCACATTGTCACTTCTGTTCCTTTCTATTAGCCAAAGCAAGTCATAAGAACCACCCAGATTCAGGGACTGGGGAAATGGACTCTGCCTCCTTAGTGAGAAGAATTGCAAAGTCACCAGACAAGGGACATGGATGCAGGAAGGGCTGAAGAATCAGGGTCCTTAATGCCATCAGTCAACCACCACGCCATCTCATTCAACAGAGGACCAAACTAGGTTTCACAGAAGGGCCAACGACATGCCCAAGGTCACTCGGCAGAACAGGACTGGAACCCAACACTCCAGTGGCCTTTCCATCAACCCCACGGGCTGCAGCTAAAGGCAGAGGTTATGATAGGAATTGGCGTTCATTCACTCATTCAGCACATAATTCCTGATGTGTGGCACTGTGCTGTGGACTAAGGAGAGAGAGCTCATCCACGGCCAAGTGTGAATTTTAGTGAAATGATTACTTCTCCCATTTACCCAAAGGTTTGCTTCTGGATAACAGAATTCCAGCAGGTGAAGGAACAGGCTCCCTACCTGTCCTTCCTTGGCAACCTAGAAGCTTCACTATGGGAAGTCACCCATTCCACTGGGATAGGAGACTACTACGATCTGCAGAATAAAATTTCTCATCTTTCTACTTTGAATAGAAAGGTCACCTCAATGTCTTTGGAGTGATATTCCCCCCCTTATCATTCCAACAGGTGGTTTTGGCAAAGGTGGGTTTTTGTACTAGAGTTTCCCTCAGACTCAAGGGGAAAATAACAGTCATTTTTGGGGTCTGTTTAGTCTCAGAGGGAAACAACTTACTAATTAGGGTAAGAGACTTTACAAAAATATGTTTTCGATTCCACTGTTGGTCAGTTACAAGCGATAACACTGTTAAATGTAGTGCCTAATAAATCTGGAAAAACTACCCAATAAATGTAAGTAATAACAATGATTAACAATAAATTAAATGCAGAGAACTAGGAATGTACCACATTATTTTTAACTAGTTTGGGCCATCGGGTTCTGATTATTCAGTTTGTCCTGTACACCTGGAGTTTATTAGAGTGTAATACAAACTAAACGGTCCCTCAGAGAGGCCACTGAAAGGACTTAGTATAAAACAATATACACGTTTAATAGTGGTAACTGACCTTTCTTTCTTTTACAAAAACATATCTTTGTAACTAGAGCCCCAAGGAAATGTAATGCTTTTTACCTAATCCTGATTGTTAATTTTCCTTTTATTTAATTTAGGAGGTTTCATTTGTTTCATGAGATAGGAAGATACGATTTATATTCAATAATTCTTCCTGCTCTGGAAAGAGATCCCAAATAGCTAAATATTTCTTTCTTTCTGCTGTGTCTATTACAAGACAGAAAAACAGACGGGAGGGGCATTCGCTATTAATGGCAGCTGGTTAAAACCCACATTTAAAAATAGCTGAATGAAATGGGTACATGTGTTTATAATCAAGGTACATTTGACTAATTTTCCCTAAACCTTTAAATATTACTCATTCTCAAATACCAGAAAATTGGGTTCTTTCTCAGTCGAGGACAGGAGGCAAGGGTAGGGTCTCTGATGCAGGAGACTTTTCCAGTTTCCTGACTGCTTATCTTTCCGATGTTATCTAATAGGACTACTGTATGTCAATTACGGAATCCTCCAGTTTTAGAAAAATCTCTGTGTCAATGTCTTTCTCTTTTGAAGTTGTTCTAATATGTTCTCAATGTTTTCTAGAAGAAGGATGTTTTCAGTGTCCCTCTGCTTAGGGTTTCACACTCCTTGCATCCCACACTCCAGTCCCCAAACTGAACGCATTTTCCACAAAGGGAATCTTAACTAGGGTCAACTCTTGTAAACGTCTGACATCTGAGGTGCCCCCAGCAAAGCTGAGGTCTGGCAAATAGTCCATAAAACCCTGCCTTAAAATAATTAAATGAAATGGTCACCAGGGAGGGTAAGAATGGCATTGCCCTAGGCGTCAACAGAGCATGAGACTATTTTCTTCAGGCTGCTAATCGATAGGGTGGGCCTCAGGCCTCCTGCACCCCTTAGGAAGGCCCCCCAATTACGTCTCACCAGCTCACCGTCAGCCTTCACTTGTAATCAAAACCATTTTTGTTCAGAAGCTGTCCTTTATCTCAAAAAGACTGAACTAGTTCAACTAACCTTTAGAAGAGGATTTCTACTGTCCAGGGAGGGTGGCCTGGCTCTAATCAGAAGTCTTAGGTCAAAGCAAAAAGTGGATGGGTTTCTCTGCCTGTGCTCTGGAGAAATGGTACTCACTGGGCACAGAGGGGAGGTTGGCATTCTTGAAGGCACATCATGTAACAGCCTGGCTCTCCCTGTGGTTGGGTGGGAGTGGTGGGGAGGGGGAGGGAGTGGGGAAAGATGGAGTTTCTAGATGCTGTGGGAATGTTCCCTGGGAGAACATAGCTAGTTATCTCAGGATGGACCTGAGACGTGAGCGTGATTGCTCACGAAGACCTCTGAACTCTCCTAAACTGCTTAATAAAATGACAATGACTTTCTCTCTTGGATTTCTTGGGTGCCAAGCACTGTGTTGGGCACTGACATGTGCCGACACGTTCAGTCTTCACAGCACCTCTATGGGGGATGAACAATTAAACCCTCCACTTGACATGCTGGTGGTGTGCCACCCTGTTTTGGAGCCAGCAACAGGGTAGCCAGTTTGGTGACCATTAAAAGACACTTCTCAGATCCCCTGCTCTGGGAGCATACTGGACTGATGGCCCCGCTGTCCTTCTGGATCCAGCACCGAGTTTGCGCTGGGGCCACACTTCCTGTGAGCTGCTCCCAGCCGGTGATCGAGGGCAAGCACCAGTGGAGGCCCGTTCTGAGAGACCCAAGACCCTTCCAGCAGGCAACTTTGGTGTGAGGAGTCCCCACCAGCCTGGCCAACCCTTCCTTGAGCTGCGCTGCTGAGACCCTTTCTACCTGATCTTCCTGCCTTGCTTCTCTCACTCACAGGGCTGGATGGGCATTGCAGCCTGAAGGCTCCCCCGCCTTCTCCAGCTCCGTCCTTTTCTTCACAGGCATTTCCCCAATAAATCCTTCACATCTAGTCCTGTCTTGGAAGTCTGCTTCTCAGAAGACCCAAAATAGCACCAGTTGATATAGCAACAGCCATCACCATGGGTAACAGTGGGCTCTGGACTTAAGTTTTCAATTGTTCTATGCCCCACAATGGGCAGCCTGAGGGTCCAAAGAGAAAGGAGTGACACCCTTTCCAAGCTGGATTTTTCTGTAAGGAAGTCACACCCTGCCTTCTGACCCTGGCTTGTTTGGCCTTCTCGGGCCTCCCTTTCCCTCCTCTGCTCCCTGGGACCTGCTTCTGGCCTTGCTCCTGCCATTAACCTTTCTCCAGATGGGGCCCAGCTGCCTTCCTTCTGGCCTATGTTGGGGCAGGGGTAGAGGGTGGGTGTGACCCTGGCAGGACCCTGGCTCTGTATTTCTCCAGTTCTGCTCTCTTCTTCTCTGGATGCATATTCTCCTCAGTCCTCCAAAGTCTGACTAGACTCTCTCCCTCCCTTTGCAGATTTGGGGAAGGTCACAGATCTGAGGACAGGTTTGGGAGCTTCCCTGAGCAGGTTCAAACCCTAGGTCACTGACTTAACTGCTACGTATCTTGGCAAGTTAACTAACCTCTCTGAGCTTCAGTGTATTTATCTGTAAGATAAAATAGTAATATTATCTAATTTGTAGGATTCTTGTGAGGATTAAATGAGTTATTTAATACAAAGCACTTAGCTCAGAGCCTCGCACATTAAGGGCTGAGTAAATGGTAGCTGTTTCTTGTGGTTAGAACTATTACATTATTATCTAACCAGCACCTCTAGGGATCAACGATAGGAGTCCAGACCACTTTTCCACTAGTTGTATAGCTTAATTTCCTTCTAACAAAAAAAAACCCAGAGGGGTGGCTTATTAAATGGAATGTCAACAAGGATTTCCATATTTAGAATCAAATTTTCTTCCATGGGATTTGGCATGTTAGAGGGTGAATTTCTCCATTAAAATTCTGGCGAAATCTTGGTAGTTTGAATGTAACCTTCAATGTGTTGCTGTGAACTCCACTCCAGGAAAGGCGCTAGAGGACAGAAGGAATTCCACATTTAGTAGCTTGCTCCTGGGAAGACCTCGAAACATCCGTGTGGTCCTCCAAAGAAAACCAAAATGGTGCTCCCAGTTCCTCCTCTCGCTTGCTTTTTGGAGACGAAAGACAGGTTCTTTACAAAGACGAATGTTTATTAGAGACAGTTATTTTCACTCACCAGATTTCTGAGGGCACCGCACTCATTCCTTTAGAAATTCACCAAGCTTCCCAGGCAAAGAGGGTGTGTCCTTGTCGATAAGATGTACGATGCTCTCAGACTTGGCTGTTCCCCTTATTTTCTCAGACACAGGATGGTTTCATGTTGTAAGCATTAGTTTGCCTACCTTGCAGATAATAAAATAATCACAGAGACAGGATTCTGTCTTGGTGCTTATGTTAGTCAAAACTCTGTGCCATCAGAGATGGAGGTTTAATTCTGAGTGACACTGATGAGAACCTCATTCTGGGGTGCACCAGAACCATCCAGCTGTTCTTTCCTCACGCATCCAGAGAGCCAGTCACACATTTCTCTGGCTCATCTGTGCATTCTTGATCCTGCCTCTAACATTTTATTTCTAATTCCCTGGATAGCTCCAGTGAAAATTCTCAGCAGAGATTGATTGCAGGGCATGACCCAAATTTGTAACTGGCCACAAAATGCTGTAAAACAAAGTTCACCGAATACCTTCCAGCTGATTGTAAGTAATTTTTGAAAACGATCTGGTTATGTTTTTCTTCTTTTTTCCACATAAAATGTCTGAAAAGAAAAACTTTTCACTAAGCCCTGATTTTTGTAACATCATCTATAAAGCATGATGAAATGGATGGTGTAGAATTTGCCAGGCTGCTAGCAGCTCTGCCTGGCCAGGAGGTTTTGTTTGCTGGGACATGACTATTGACAGAGAACAAGGGCAGAGAATAGGTATCCTGGCAAGGGAGGGTGGAGACCTGGGTTCTAGAAACTCTTGGGAAATTTCTGAGTCTCCCTAATGGGTATTTTCCTCATTTGCAAAATGCAGAAGAGCATTTGTCAAGCTCTGTCTTTGCAGAACCCTGGCATTCTTTCCTGAAAATGAAAGAGAGAAAGCTTTTCCAGATATGCAGAATCTAATTGGGTAACTTGAAAGAAGCTTCTCAATTTTAAGTTTTTGCTTACACATTTCTCTTACACCTTTGACACCTGCTCTGGGCTAAAAATGAACACGCAGCAAAAATGCTAAAGAAAAAATTAAGTGTGGTCTTGAAGGAAGAATTTATTTTCCTCTGGTGTCCCAAATACATGTAATTTAGTCATGTTTTTGTCAGTGAAATAGTTCCTGGTTTATACCATGGAATGGACTATATCAAAAACTATTTGCTCTAGGATTTGGACACGTCTGGGCCGGCTGGGAGGCTGGTGGGCTGTTCCCTCCCAGGGTCTGTTTCGGTGAGGAAGCGAGGAGCTGCCTGGGTAAGAGCTCGTCCTAGGAAAGAGGCAGTGAGAGCCATGAGTTAGGGCCAGCGGAGCGGTGCTGGGGTGGAGGTGGGATTCTCTCACTTAGATCGTCTTCTCATTCCATCTCTAAAGACTTGTCCCTGTGTCCCCAGGTGTGGGGACTCCGTGGAACCTAACAGAGAGAAAGCACTGAAGAGCCATGCCACCAGTGGCCTTGGTGCTCATGGCTTTGGCCACCTCAGGAGAATGGGTAACCGGTGCTGTTGATATTGCTCTTGACATCAGTGGTGTTGGTAGACTCCGACTGTGGTCAGCGGGCTGGAGCATTGGCACCGATACCCTCAAGTCAGATACCATCAGGATCTGTGATACATCACAGGACTGGCAGCACCAAAAGTCCCACTGAGGCTGTCACAGGGACCAGCAGCAGCATTGACTTAACAGGGCATTGGCTGCAGGGCAGCCTGAGAGGTAAACAAGCTGACTCATTGTGATGCATACTGGCTGGGAGCACAGAGAAGCAGCCCCTCTATCCTGTCGGCAAGAGGGAGCCATTGAGAGCCTTTGAAGGAGGACCCTTGATCTGAATTGGACTTCAGGATGATGCTCTGGCCTTGTATAGGACAGGTTGAATGGAGGGGCAGGGATACTAGTTGGGAGGCTGTTTACAACAGTCCACTTCAGAGGTTCATTCAGAAAGCCTGAACAAGGCTGAAGTTTAGAGGAGTCATGTTAAAACTGGAGCAGACACCACATCCAGCTGAAGGGATGTCTCATCTTCTTCCCACACAGCATCTTTATACCAGGTGAGTCATGAGACCCCTGCTCTCTGGGTTTGTGCCACACAAATCTGGTGAGCTAAACCAGAACCTGGCAAACCCACTGCTACAAATCCAGGCTGTTTCCCTCACCTCAGTGCCAAGCTACCTGCCTTTCAGGGCTTCTTTAGATTAGAAGGGTTAAAAGATGGGACAGAGGTGGCCTGTAATCCAGCAGCAGCAAAGTGCTCCAGTCTCCTGGGAAATCACCAGGGCCTTCTTTGGGTGTGAGTGGAGCCAGAACCAGTATGGCATCCGGGGAGTCAGCTCCTCTGCAAACATTGCCTTTCCTTCAGCTGGTCCCCCTTGAATGGAAGTAACCAAAGGGTAGGCTTAGCTAGAGCCACTGTTCCTGAGCTGTGAGCTTAGCATCCTGGTTGTAAGCATTGACACAATCCCACCTATCTCATTTCTGTTTTCTTCCTTTTGATATTGAGACAAAGGGTTACTTTTCCAGCAGCCAGAAGGATGAAAAATAAAGCCATGTGGACAGAAACTAGAGGCCTACAGTTTAGTAGAAAGAGCCCTGGGTAGACAGAAAGCCAAAAGCACTGAGTCCTATTTCTGGTCCTGCTGCTGATGAGCTACATTGACTCATGCTTTGGTTTGCTCATCTGTAGCATGAAAAGCTTGGATATGGTGATTGTAAAGGCCTCTTCCAGCTTAAACTCTCTGAGTAGAGGCAGATTCCTTGCTCATGTTTAGGAAGACTTAACCATTGCAAATCTCTTCAGTGAGAAAATATGAGAAGAGTCTAAGAGCTTAAGCTCTGGATTTGAAACTTGACTCCACAACAAACTAGTTGTGGCCTTGGGCGAGCTCCTTAAACTTTCTGAGCTTCAGGGTCCTCTTCTGTAAAATAGGGCCCAAAATACATACTTTAGGGTTAAGGTCAGGTTTATACAGATAATCCTTTGAACACAGGGCATGGCACACATGAAGCCCATGTGAGAGATGGTGACCAGCACTGGTGGTGGTGGTGCTGAAAAGGATAAGTGTGGGACAAGACATCCTGATGCCCGATTCTGGATCTGGAGGGGATGACCAGCACCTACTACGTCTGCTTCATCCCAGTGGGGTTGGATCATCATGTGCGGGACAGTTCTCTTTGTCCTCTGCAAGTTGAGGCTCACGAGAGTGGGGAACTGCAGAGTTCCCAGGCAGGAAGAGAAATATACCATTTTGCTTTTGATGTTGAAGGGCCAGTTCATGTGCACTGTGGAAAATATGAAAATACAGAGATGAAGAAAGCATATTTCCATTGCAGTAGGCCAAATAATGCCCCCCCCTCCAAAGATATCCATGTCCTAATCCCTAGAACCTGTGAATATGTTACCTTACATGGTAAAAAGGACTTCGAAAATATGATTGAATTAAGGATCTTGAGATGGGGAGATTATCCTGAGTTATCTGGTGGGCTGAACGTAATTGCCAGGATTATTGTAACGGGAGTCAGGACAGTCAGAGTCTGAGAAGGTGATGTGCTGATGACAGTAGCAGGAGAGAAGGGTGTGAGATGGTGGGGCGGGGATCTGAGTGACGTGCAGCTGTGAACCACAGGATGCAGGTGGCCCTCAGGAGCCGCAAAACCCAAGGAAATGGATTCTCCCCTAGAATTTCCAGAAGAGGCATTTCATTCTAACCCAGTGAAACTGTTTTCAGACTTCTGACTTCCAGAACTAGAAGATAACTAAGTTGTGTTGCTTTAGGACACTAAGTTTTTGGTAATTTGTTACAGCAGGAAATAGGAAACTAATACATGCTGCCCCCCACCCTTAAACATCACCACTAAAATTTAGTATATGTATGTGTATACTTCCAGATCTTTACACACAGATGTGTGTGTATATGTGTGTGTGGGGGGGGGTAGGGGGGTTCTTATTTTAGCCGACATGAGCTCATACACAACCTCTTTTGTATTCTACTTTTTTTCTGTCAACAATCTCCTCCTTTCTATTTCAGTAAATTTTCCTCTCTTCTAAAAGTCACACCATATTTAATTTCCCCCAGCTGATCCCCAAATGTCTATTATAGGTGCTGGCCCAAACAACTATGTAAATAAGCATTGCACATTGCATTTACTTGCTATGTGGTTCAAATCTTTTTACTCTAATACATCTTTTGATGTTACTTACTTGCTGAAAAGGGCAGGCCAGAGGTCCTGCAGAAGGTCCTACCGTCTAAATTTGTCTGGTTGCTTCCTTGTGGTGGTGTTTAGCTTGTTCCTCTATCCCCTATATTTCTTGTAAACTGGATACTATATTTAAATCTTGATGCACACTTTGGATTAAAATACAACTTGATGTTGCTTCATATAATTCCTAGTTGACTACTAGACTGTTTGCTTTTCTAAGGACTATTTCCAGGACTAGAACACCAGGTGTTTTGTGGGGTTCAGAGGCATCAGGACAATGAGTGATTCACTCTGATTCTGGCGGACCCAACTGTTATCAAGAAATACAACTTCCAGAAACCACTTAAATTCAAGGTAACTTGTTTGCTAGCCTAATGGAGCAGAGTCCCAACTCAGCTCCAGGGGAGGGCAAACAACAGGAAACACAAACTTGCAGAACACATTCAGTCTCATAAATTACTGGGAATGAGCTTGAAGAAAGCAAGCAGGTTCAATTTCAACAGACCTTTCCCAAGTAGGTGTACCAACATCTGACTGTTTAGACATCATTAAAATACATTGCACCCAATATGTTTACCCACAGTCATCTATATTACCTGGACAGGTCATCCATCAGCTTGTCAATTTAAGTGGATTTCTGTATATATGTGACTCTCTAATGTGCTGAGAACTTTCGAGGAGAAACTTATAGTACCAGCATATTAGAAAAATGCAAATTATGCAAAGCCTTGTTTGAGGGGACCATCCCCACCCAAACCAAATGAGAAACAACAATATTTTCTGTCTGAACTACGATTTCCATTTTAAGCTATTATCATTATTATTATTACCAATGACAATAATAAAAGCATCATAAAGGGTTTGTAGACAAAGCTTCTTTAAGTAATAATTCTGAAATAGGCTCTGATTTCCTGACCTGTGGTTGAACTATTGCATTTTGCATGCATACATGCATGTGCCTGTGTTTGTGTGTGTGTGTTTTCCATGCATCCTATCCAAACATTTCTCTCACATAATTAAATGCATTGACAACATCACAGAAACTGAGCCAATCTTTTGGCTTATATCACTTTCAGGAGATTATAAACTCTAATTCAAGTTTTCCAAAGTCAGACCAAATCTGAGGTGCTGTCAGCAGGAATATAGTATTTTGAGGGCTCATTGTAATGCTTAATGAGAAACTCTTTGTGTGCAGTGCTCGCTCTCTCTCTCTCTCTCTCCCCCCCCTCCCCTCAGCCCTAAAACCTAACATTTAGACGGGTCCTAGTGAGAAACTTAGAGCATAAAAAGTGTGCTTTTGGCAGAGTCCAGAAAAAAATAATGCTATTTCATATTTCACCACTTGAGAAAAGAAATAAAGGAGAAACTTTGAAAATTAAAGATATGAGCAGAATGAAACTACTGAAGAATGCTGGATAGATGTTTTTAAAGAGGCTTTTAAAAGACACTGGAAGACAGTGTATCCTTGAAATCACTGCACTGCTTTTTAGCATGAATTAAAGATGGTTGAGTCTATGAATGGACATCACTTGCTTAATGAGAACACCAGGTGCCCACATTTAGGAAATGTAAAGAAAGCAAAAACCCTTGTAAATTTTTATGTATTATCCCTTTCACCAAAATATGAAAAACAGATTAGAAGGGGGAAGGAAAAGTTCTTCTATAAATAAATTTGAAGAAACACTGGACCAAAAGAAGACACTTGTTTAAATACAATGTCCAAGAGAGAAAAATGGTCAAATAAACTAGCATTCTCATTTTCGACTGAGCCCCTCAAACTTTTTGTGTCATTAGGCTCTAAAGCAGAATTGTCTTCCACCCTGTCCTTGGAGAATGCCTTTCTGAACTCAGTCTTCTTTGGCAATCACATTTGCTAGGAATAATCAATAAGAAGAGCTGTGGATCTGGAGCCTTCTTGTGAAGACATGTAGACTTTATAAAGACATTTTTATCAAGTGTCTATTGAAATGTATAGGTTTATGTTTGGCTTAGATCTTTGAATTACTTGTCGCTTTTCTTAGCTTGCTTTCCCCCTCCTCCTCCTTTCAATGCATCTGGGCTCTTTGCCACTCTCAAATCATAAACATTTTGCCATTTGCAGGGTTGTCATTGAACTATTGAGAGAAATGCGCCTGTAGGCTGGAGACCCTTGTCAGAGGACTGCAGAAAATCTGAACCTACAGAGCATGTGCCTGCTACACCCAGCAACAACAAATCTAACTGCAAAAAGGGAGAAAACACATTTAATTCATGCTTGATGGGTAAAAAAAAGTGCTGCTCTCTGTTCTTGGGAAAAACAAACAGCAAAACAGAGACATGCTGTTTCCCTCAGACTCAATGGTTTTGTTCCTAAGAACCACAAGAGGATTTGAACCTGAGACATTGGGTAGGGAATCTGACAGGTGGTGTGGGTGGCGGAAGAAGGCCAGGTTTGGACACCTGGAATTTTGCGTTTCATCATTTACGAGTTGTATTCTTTTGTGCAAGCCACTTACCCACTCAGAGCTTCTGCCTCCTGTTCCATAGATGGGAATGACAAGCCTGTCTCTTTAAACCAGTCCTTGTGTGGAGTGCTATCTGGGACCTGTGCAATCTTCCAGAATCCTCTATCTCCACCCCTTGCTTGTTCCCCACTGGCTTCTGAGTGGGTCCTATCTAAACCTGACTTGGAACTCCTGACTTTGTGAGCCGGCCTCAGTCCCGGCTGAGCCCCTTGCAGAGGGGTTTGCTTAGAGTGTCCTGGGTGATTGGGTCCTGGCCCTTGGCTTCCCTTCAGCTCAGCTTGGCTCATGTCCTGACTCAGCCTCTCCAGTTACATCGAGTTGGAAGTCTCCACACAGCTGGCACGAGCACCCCCTCCCCACCCCCGCTTTGCTACTTGGCACATTCCAGCCCTCCGGGAAGGTAGCGTAGTAATAGTAGCACTGAGAGCTTTATGGGTGTTACCTCCCTTGGTCTCATAAATCCCTGTGGGGCAGATATTACGTCTCCCATCGACACAGGAGGAAACTGTGGCACAGAGCTCATGAGGGGTGGAGCTGAGATTTGAACCTAAGTCAAGGGTCAGCAAATTTCTTCAGAAAAGGGTCGGATAGTAAGCATTTTAGGCTTGGCTGGATGGTCTCTGTCAAAGCTACTCACCTCTTTCCCTGTAGCACAAAAACAGTGACAGACAATATGTAAACAAATGGTCAGGGCTATGTCCCAATAATGCTTTATGCATAGACATTGAAATTGGAATTTCGTATAATTTTCCAGTGTCATACTAGTCTTTTGGTTTTTTAAAACCATTTAAGAACATAAAAGCCTTTTTAAGCTCATAGTTCATGTGGAAATGGGTGGTGGGCCGGATTTGGCCCACAGGCTGTAGTTTGCCGATCCCTGCCTTCAGCCATTCTTTCTAGAGCTCACACCCTTCACTGCTACAGTCACCTGCCTCTCAACAGTACCATTGTCATCCCCTTTTATAGATGAGGAGACTGAGGCTAAGCAGAGTTAGTAAGGGGAGGGCCATCTGAACCCAGGCATTCTAAGGCCAGTGCCTGCCCTCACCTCTAAGTCATGGCAAGGGAACACGGTGAGTTGGAGCTGCTGTGCCTGCTTTGTGTCATAAACATGAAGATCACATGAGATCTTGCCCATGGCACACATAACAAATGCACAGTATAGATTTTTTTTAAAAAAAACATAAGCAACTGAGATTAGGCTGGTTTCTAAAAACAAATCTCTGAGTGGAGAGTGTGTTAATAGTTTTCATTTACTTTACAAGCATTTACCTGGTGCCTAGTTTGTGCTAGGTATACTGAGCACTGGTCGCTATGGAGATGGCAAGTGAGAGCACTTCGTATAGTGAGGAAAGACAGACATGCCCATAAATGATTAGGATCCAAAGGGTTAACTGCTACCGCAAGTGGGATGCAGGTGATAGAACCACAGCCACGTCCAGGAGGATAAGGGAAGGTGCATTGAGGCCGTGCGTGCTTGCTGGGAGCTTCAAGGAAGAAGAGAAGAGTTTTCCAGGCTGAGGGGAGAGCATGTGCAAAGGCACTGAGGCATGCAAGACCAGCGTGGCCATAGTGTAAAGGATCTGGGTGTCGGTGGTACAAATGAGGCCCAGAGGAAGGTAGGTGTGCCTGGATGAGGGCCTCACAGTCTACGCTAAAGCCCTAGACTTGACCCCTCGGGACCTAGGAGGTGCACTAGGAGTACTCAAACTAGGAGGTGTGCTGAGGAGCCCACAAAGCCATGGGATAAAGATGAAGCCACTTTCCAGGACATTATTTTTACTTAAAGATTTTTTAGATTAAAATCATTGTTTCTGAATGAAAACGAACAAGTATATATAGACTATAATAAAAAGTCCATATTAAAATTTAAGATAAAGGATGATACTTCAAAGAGATTTGAAGTAGACAGCTTTGGGTTCTGCCCTGTGCCTCCATAACCTTCCTGTGAGAGGGGATCACGTGAAAAGTTCTGAGAGGCCAGTGGTGAAGAATGAGACGGTGTTGAAAGTCATTAGCAGTACAGTGATGTAATTGTATTTGTTTTTGTAGAATTATAATGCTGATGGCGGCTAGAAGGAGAGATGGGAAGGAAGATATTAGAGGGCTGGAGACCGGTCAGAAAGCTACTGCAGTAAGCAGGGAAGGGGCAGGTGGTCCGAATAGCCTAATACAGAGGGCTTAATTTCATCCTTAACTGTACATTTTCCTTCTATCAAGAAGCAATGTAAAGAGAAAGGAGCACTTGCTTTGGAATCAAAAGACCAAGATTTGAACCCCTCATTTTGACTGGCTGTGTGACCTTGGGAAAAGCACTCAGTCTCTCTGAGTTTCACTTTTCACATCTTCCAAACAAAGAGAATTATACCTGTCCCATCTACCTCTAAGAGTCTTTGTTCAGACCGCCTAAGATAACGTCTAGGAGAGCTCCTTGTAAAGGGCTTGAACATCACTGGTGGGTTTCCAGGGAACAAAAGGCCAGCGCTCTTTCTGCTCGGTGACCTCTCCAAGAAAAGGCAATTGCTATTTTTTTCCCCTTTCTTCAGCTGTTGGAGCTGCGGATCAATTGCAACCAGGCTAAACAAAAAAAGGTAGTCATACATGATCAGCAAAATGGTCCAAATGATGTCATCCATCAAGATGGACATCGCAATTTGCCAACTATTTTCTCATAAATCAAACTGTGGTCCCTCAAGGAAGAGGGGCAGGGCTGGAGGAGCCAGCATGGCAGTGTTATCGGCAGACCAGACGCAGGGAAGCGCTCCCTCAAGGATACAGTAATTATTTTCACTCGATGGGAAATAAAGAGGGGCGCAATGGGAGGGAGAGCTGGAGAGTGTCTGCCTCACTTCATTACTACTCCCCAGGCAAGGGACACAACATATGCTTTTCATTGGGAAGCCAATAATTTTGAATCGTGGGACAGGTGAAAACTTAAATGACATTTGCAAACCTTGATTTATTTCTCTGCTTAACTCCGGAACATGCTTTAGACTCTGCTCTATAAGTTTCCATAGATTAGTGGTCAATGTCAAGTATTTTCAATGACATATTCAAGCATTTCCTGTCCCTATCAGTTAATTAAATATTTTCAGTACTAATCTCTTCTTATTGAAATGGTTTCCCTTCTTTGGGTTATGGGTTTGGAAAACAACGATATGGAGTATGTGCTTTATTGAAAACAAAATAACAAAAATAAAAAAGAATACCTTTCCCCCCATGTGCTATTCTACTCGCTGGAAATCTCATTAAAAGTTATTTATGAGCTGTTAGGGATCCCATAAGGATTACACCTAATTCAGTCTGTAAAGCTTTTGCGTTTCTTTTACATGAAGGACCTCCTTTCCCATTACTCTACTTTTGTTTGCACCCAAATAAATACTGGAGATTAACTTCTTGGCAGAAGAGGGTTCATCAGTCCCTAACCTCACATCACCCAGGCAAAGTTTGTCCTTTCCTTTCCTTTCAGCTGGACCCACTCTCATGTGACGAGGGTAAGAGGTCAAACTTGTTGCAATTGATAATTTATTGTTTTTGATACTATAAATGTTATCATAAAGATGGTGGAGCTGTGGGTAGCGTTTACATCCCTGGGGTCTGTAGTCTTCGCAACTAACCATGTAGTTAGCCCTAATTGACTATCCCAATTTCTTCTACTCCTTCTCCCCCAATTCCCTGTGAAATACAAAAACTGAATTTTATCAGAATGAGGAATTTCCCAGTCCCTTTATAGGGCCTATATGCCCATTATTTCACTGTTTCT
This sequence comes from Galeopterus variegatus, assembly GCF_000696425.1. Taxonomy (NCBI): domain Eukaryota; kingdom Metazoa; phylum Chordata; class Mammalia; order Dermoptera; family Cynocephalidae; genus Galeopterus; species Galeopterus variegatus. The sequence continues at coordinate 254,203 of NW_007726765.1, forward strand.
CAGAACTTGTTCTCAGGCAGCAAAGATTAAACTGCCAATTCACGTGTCTTTTGTCCTTCCAGCCTCTATAATAAAATATCCAAAATTAAAATGTATTTAATTTTCAAAAAACCTGCTTTGTATTCATATTTCTAAAACAGAGAAGAATGCAGTCACTCAAGTAGCCGAATATTCAAAATTGAATTTTGGCAGCTAGAAAATTGGCATAAAAATTTAGCAATCATAAGGACTTGCTCCCCTAACTTTCAGCTGCTCAACGTATGCGTGGAAGTGTTAGCGATTGTTATTATTGCCAGTGCTCCTGCTGTTTTTTCTACCAAAGACCTGGGCCCATGGATTGCTCACTTCTCTCCAGGTCTGCATATTCCTCATACACCAGCTCATCTCTCCAGTCGAAACAAAGGACACCAATAATACCATGTCCATGCTGAACCAGCCAGCCAGATTGAGTATAAGCCTGGAATATCATTCTGGCCACCGTGGGAATAGCCAGCAGTGGTGTCTTTATGGCATATGCAATCTTTCCCTCTTAAATCCCAAAGTATTTACAACTTTGCTAGACTAAAACTCCAGCCTATTCTTCTCCATTTGGACAACAGTTGATCCTACCAAAAGTAGACAAAGAATAGGGCAATGGCTGCATATTTTAGGAGAGAGTCTATTTTTCCTTAATCTCAACCATCTGGAGAATTTTAACATTCTATATTTTTTTATAGAATTCTATGTAAGAGGTCAGTTTAATTTTTTAAGAGTCATATAAACATCCTGAGTAACACTGTAAGCCCCCAAACAAGAAATGCCTTTTGGGCAAGACCAGGGAAAACCACATGGGCTGTTTGTGTGTTTAGTCTAGGACGGTAGATCTCCACCCTGAGTGCACCTTAAAAAAAAATGATGCCTGTGTCCCACTGACCCTGCCTTCCCCACTCAAGCATCCTTGTTTGGTTTTGTTTTATTTTGTCTTTAGGACTTACCGGTGACTCCAACATAGCAGCCGGGCTTGAGACCCACTAGTCCAGAACAATCTGAGTTTGATGACAAAGACAGACTAGGGTGTTACCATGAATGTTCCTCTCCCAGAATTCTTGGTTGCTCTGCTCCTGCTATAATTAGAAGCAGAATGAACCTGTGGAGCCCTGAGCTACCCTCTGACTCCTCAGTTCTGTTCCCCACCCACTCCTCGTGTTATGGGTTGGACCGTGTTGTCCACCTTGCCCTGGCTGGGAAAAAAAAAAAAAAAAAAAAAGATGTTGATGTCTTCATCCCTGGTACCTGAAAATGTGTTCTGGCCCTTTTTGAAATAGGATATTTGCAGGTGATCAAGTTAAGATGAGGTCATTAGGGTGGGCCCGAATCCAAAAATAATTGTGTCCTTATAAAAAGGCAAAATTTGGACACAGAGACACCCACACAGGGAGTACGCCATGTGAAGATGAAGGCAGAGGTAGGGGTGATGCTTTTGCAAGTGAAGGAAGACCCAAAATTGCCAGCAAATCACCAGAAGCTCGGCAGAAGCATGGGGCAGATTCTCTCTCACAGCCTCAGAAGGAATCAACCCTTGCCAATGCCTTGATCTTGAACTTTCACACTCCAGAACTGGGAGACAATAAATTTCTGGTGTTTAAGCCCACCCACTTTGTGGTACCTTGTTATGGCAGCCCTAGCAAACTGGCACACCTAGTGATTCAATTCAATACACTTCCGTGCCCCAGGCAGATGAAGCTTACTGAGACTGGGCCTCAGCCTTGACCACATACAGTCCATCCTAAAGAGTGACAAAAGTGTCCAGTGGGCTCTGATGGCAAACCAAGGACTGCAAGAGGTGGCAGCATCTGATCTGAGCTTGGGAGGACAAGTATTCTTTTTGGCAAAAGTGAAGGGAAGCAAAGATTTCCCAAAGTGAGGGGCTGCCTCAGTAGTGAGTCAGGGAGTGCGATCGAAGGCAAGAGGGGACAGTCTCTGCCCTGGAGCCAGGAAACGTCCTTTGGGAATCTTGTACCTCAAGGCCTTGTGTGTGCACTTGTGACGCAGATTGCTTACACCTTGGAACTTGTCAGATCGATCCCATTTCTCTGCACAGATTCAAACTCGCTGCTCCCAGCACGGTCCTAAGTCACCCAACCCAGGAGTGTGTGTGTACGTGAGTGTGTGTTTGGGGTTAAGAGTTGGGCCAAACTGAAAATAATGAAAATAATAGTGAATATTCATAGAAAGCACATTCCAAATGAAGCACTGTGCTAGATCATATTTAATTCCACAATTGACCCAATGGACCTTAGAGGCTGCTGTTATCCCTTTTTTATAGATAAGCAATTTCTGTAAAATTGAGTCAGACCCCACAGTTGGATTCCACATGTTTGCCAGTCTACTACATTGCTCACAGCTTACACTTGGGGGCTGCCCCTGAGGAGGGGGATGTGGATGGAGGTAAAGAGATGAAGGACTTGAAGCAAATGCACATCTTTGCTTGACTGGCACAGAGATACTGGGTTAGAGCAACCCTGGAGGTTCCATTCATGCGTGGGACGAGGCTGTCTGCCGGCTGTTTCCAGTTGCAGTCCCCCTTATGGGGTTCCCAACAGCCCAGGGAAATCCATACAAAGCAGTGTGTGCTCTCTGATTGAAATCCAGCTTTGTGCTTCGACTCAAGTGTCATAGGGGAAAGCAGAGAAGGGAAGAGAAGGAAACATAAAAAGTTTCAGCATATGAGTAGCATTTGCAATGTAATCTATGTGTTCTGAGCCAAGTTACTGTACACGCTCTGGGGAGAATTACAAATAAATGACGAAACGTTTTGAAACATGGCTTTTACTTAATTAATCATGGAACTTAAAGAACAAAGAACGCATTTCTTCAAAGTTTTCAGCGTTTTCCCTATTAAGTGGAGAGGGTGGGGGAGGGGAAGGGAAATCCTCATGCCCCATAATGGATACACTATGCGCTTCATTTGGGAGAAAGAATCTCTTAATCTTCTTTGGCCTCCTGCAACCTCTGAATCCTTACATCTTTAATACTTTATGTCGAGCATTTTCATATTAAAGGAACTGAAAGTTTCCAGATCATAAAATATTCCTCAGCTCTTTGTCTCTTGATCCCTCAGCCCAAACAATACCGGTTTTGAGATTATGAGATCACCAGGCATTTCTTAAGTATCCATGATATTGTGCCCTGGGATTCTAGTGTCCTTTATTATATGCTGCCGCCACCCAGAGACATCTGTGGGTACATCCTGCTTTGAAAGCAAAGCTCCAAGGCTCAGCTTTTGTGCTGTGTCCAGGTTATTCCACATACCCTCAGCCTCTGGAGCCTTAATTTTCTCATTTGTAACATGGGAATAATAAAAAACAGCTCATCAATTCATTTTATTTTGTTTTATTTGTTTTTTTTTAATTGCTTAGTCAATAAGTTTACTGTCTTTATTTGAAAAACTCTCATAGAAAATTATTTGGTTTGGTTCTCAGCAGCCCTCTCCTGAGCTCTGAGGAAGCTTGCCTTCTTTTGAGTTACCTGATCTTTCTTCTGGGCAAGGGACATTTGGGGACAGTTCCATCTCTTCTTATCTTCTTCCTTGGGCTTCTTCTCATAGACTGGATTCTCTTGTACAGCAGCATGAATTTTCTTATACCTCTCCTCCATCATGTCTGGACTCACGTTGTTCTTTATGGATTGTGAGAATTGTTTCTTATGAGCATCTTCATCTTCTTCTGTTAAGTAACACATACAATCTGCAACGTTCTGACCCATGAGGTGTTTCCAATGTATTTCTGCATTCAATTCCTTGCTCCCAGAATCATACCCAGGGAATTGTTTGGTACTGTGAGACAAACCTCCATCCTTCAGGGCCCCAAAAGCTTTATTGCAGATGGTAGTTCTGGCAAGGCCTGCATCCATGTAGCAGGTGACAGCACTGTGCTTTGCACATTGTATTCATCTCCAGTAACCTCATTGTATTCATCTCCAGTAACCTCAACCTGGCCTTGATTGATCTTGTCCATGCCGAACCTGCTGAGAAGCCTGCGGGCCAGCAACATGCCAGTACAATAATTTGTCAGGCCAACTTTCACACCATATTTTGGTAGTTCGTGTGCATAAGCTGCGCAGACTACCATATCCTCTTCTATACGGGCATAAGCAATTGGACAAATGATATCTCTGTTAGTCCCACAAACTAGCATCCTGTATTTGGGCATGCTATACTTATTTTTATCCTGGATCACCAGGCGTTTCCTAGCATAGTAATCAGTTTTACCCTCTTGTCTTCTAAATTTCACTTGGTATCTCTTAAAGTAGGCCTTATTCTTGACAACCTTAACAAACCCCATTCTGCGGAACACAGACCTGCATCTGCAGCTCGACACAGAGCTCATTGATTTATTTTAAATGTTAAGTAAAATAATGCCACCAAAGCCCTTAGCCTAGTGCCTAGAACATAACTGCTCAATAATAGTGTGTGTGACTGAATTTTCCAGACACATTTTTCATTTTCTCTTTATCCACAGATTTGACTGAGTCTCCATCTTGCTTCACCAGCCAAAGTACTTCTTTAAAGCTCTGTCTCACCAGTGACACCTGTGGATGCCAAGAATGACTTTGCCCTTGGTAGCCAGTGTTCACTGCTCCTATGGGAAGCCATAGCTTTACTCTTTACCCTGAATTTTCCCATAGTCACTCCATGTGCTAGTTATGAACACAACTGAACAGAAACTGATGTGTGTGTTTTCATTCCAAACAGTACATACACGTATATACACTTGAACATAACACCGTGTGACTTTGGACAAGCCAATCAGGCTGCTTGGATGTGGGTTCTTCCCTCCACTTTGTTGAATAGCAAAAGAATGTACTGTATTCAAGTGGTTGTGAGTGAAACCTGTAGCCTGAACTCCTCCCGCCTCCAGCCCCATGCAAAGAATGTGAATGAGTAGAATACTTGGCTAAGAATTTCACTGTCCGTGCTGAGCATCTTTCAAGGTCTCTACAGAATGTTCTCTCTTCCCATCCTCCAGCAGGTCAGCTGTGACCATGGGAGCTGGAGTTGGCCAGTCAGGTGCTTCCTGGGTCTTTGACTCGGCAAAGAGAGAAGCAGAGGCTCGTAGAGAAGTCTAGTGGTGGCACCAAATGGCTGCTGGTGGTGGTGCCAAGGGTAGCATCACATCCAGACCATGCCCAAGGTCTGACTTCAACTGTGTTCCTTGCTCTCTGCCATCCCTTTGTTCTGGCTCATTTTCCATTGTAGCTCTCCAGCCTTCCTGTAGGTTCTATAAACTACCCAACAGCTTCCTTATAAATGCCTTTCTGCTTAAGTTAGCTATCAGGCTACTTTGCTCACAAACAGGAGCCTAGACTAAGGAAAAAATTAAGATATACTCAGTACTTCCTATGTGCTAGGGATGTTTCAGGTGGGGAAAGTGAGACCCAGAGAGTCAAGGTAACTTGCCAAGGTCACCAAGCTAGGTAGTGGTGGTGCTGTGGTTTGAGTCCCATCTGTCTGCCTTTTCCAGCAAAGTCTTTCAGCAAACAGAGTTGAAAGGTAAACCTAGAGCCCGTAATCATCCATGTCAGCCCTGAACTTGCCTTGCAGGTGGGGCCTTTGGAGGTTTACAAATGTTCCTCAGACATTACATTCCCCCCCCACCCCCTTTCCCACCCCACTCCCTTCCCTAACCTGGTGATTAGCTGTTTGTAAATCACATCGAAAATGATATGCCTTTCCATTGCTGAGAATCATCATGCGTCTGTGCCTATGAACCAGAAGAAGTGAGGAGGAAAGGAACCAAAGCAGTTGAACAACTTGGCTTTGTGTCCTTCGTAGCAACTAAGCGCAGTTTGTTTGTGCTGTAAGCATCCTTAGCTCGTGTGCCTTCAGTTGATGACTTCAGAAATTCAATGCACATACCTTGTAGGGTGGGAAGTGGGGGGCTCGTTTGGTTTCCATTTCATCCACTGCCCTTGCACCTGCTATTGCTCCAACAAGTGGCATCCTCACCTGCTGGCATCTCAGGATGGGCAGTCAGATGTTGCCATCTGCCTTCCGAATTGCAAACCCATTGGTGCTTCTCTGTGGAAGTGGGGTAGCTTGCCAAGTAGTGGGAAGCCACATAGTGGACATCCGTGTACATACTGACACTGTCTTCTTCTCTTAAACCCTGGAGGAGGCTAGCCAGTCTCTGTGAACCTGACTTGCACCAGCTTCCCTGGAGACGGACCTACGTAAAGCCATTTGATTCTTGACTTCACTCCAGCGTATCTGCAGAGCATCCTTCTGGTCAGAACGTGGTCTTCTCACTTCTTTTCCACTGACTCCTTTCGAAGCCAGTTATTGAAGAAACAGGGTAATAAAAGCAGCTCAAACTTCATTACCTCCTTTCCAGCGTTAGACACTGAAGGCCTTGGTCAGTGATATTGTGTATGAAATACGAAGCAGTGAATCAAATGCAACTTGATGGTACATGTTGTACCTTAATGAAAACAAAGGCTCGGGAACACTGTTGGTGAACATGTTACCCAATAAAGTGTTAGCAAAGGAGCTCATAAAGCTGCCAGCAGGATTTAACCATCGCGCTGTGCACTATTGGGTCAGGCGGGACGCAGAGAGTGAGGTCTAGTCACTTTATCACAGACGCTGGAGGTTTTTATTTAAAACACATGGAAGAAAGACACTTGGGTTTGGCACCAAAATGTCTTGTGGTAAAGAAAAAAAAATTAGAAATATCCAAAAGTACGTAAAAAAATCAAGGGGGAAAAATACCAGATGTGCAGGAATTAAGACGGAATGGCATGGGGCGCTGCGCTAGCTCGTTCAAAGCCTCGGCAAGAGGAAGGAGCCACGGGCTTTCTCCCTGGCAGTTGACAGACACGAGCAATTGAACAGTTCATACCCTCTCTGTTGTCCCTGTCACAAGATTTGTAGGTCATTCTCAGCCAGCCACTGGGGCTAAAGGGCACAGGTCGTGACCTGCTGATTTACCAAAGTATGATCAACTCACACAAATTATAGGCGTAAGAGAATCCTGACAACTTCAATATGATGCGCAATGAGTGCAATTATTTGTGACATGTGAAACCAGTGTGAGACCATAATTCTGTCACTGCGTGACAAGGCATTATTAGCCAGGGCAGGCAGCGGCTTGAACCAGGAGCAGCTGGAGGACTGCAGGGAAAGAGACAGGGCTTCGGAGGGGGACGGCCGCGACGGGCTTTCTCTCCCACAGTGGCAAATAGCAACGGCCCCTTTGTGGAATGTGGTGCCACTCAGGAGGACAAAGTCACCCTATTGCTATCTGGTCTGGTGAATAAAGGTTTGGTGGGAAGGGCGGGGTTGGGGGGAGCGCGCTCCATTGGCTCATGGCTGTGTGCAGCCAAGGTTGTTTTCTTTGAAATCAGACATGGTGTTCTTCATGAGGCAAACTGAGATGTTGTTTCCAGTGGGGCAGATGCGGTGGGGTCGGGGAAGGAGAGGAAAGGAAAGAGTCTGTCTTGCTGGGCAGAAACCTCTGCCCCGTCAGGCTTCCTTCTTGTCAAGTGCTATCTGGAACTTGCAGTCCAGCTGCTGGGTGAAGGAGACAGACCCAGGTCCTCTTGGTTTCCTCCTGTCCTAGGAGATCTTGCACCCTGGACCTCAGTGGGCTTTGTGGGGGGTTGGCTTAAGGGAAGCGTAGGTACGTGTTTCCCTTCTGCCGACAGTCAATAAAAGTTTCCACCTAGGTGTGTAAGACAGAAGGATGGCTGTTCCCAGCAACTGGCCCCAAGTGAGGCGGGGCTTCCTCAGGCTGCACATGGAGGTCACATGGCAGGTGGGCCACTGTCAGACCTTTTTGTACAGCGGGAAGCTGGACTGTGTTCTGCTGTGTCTCCCACAGAGGGTAGAAGCTACATTTTCAGTCTTTTTCACTCAGTGACTTGAACCACAGTCTTCAGTAGTGGGTGGCCTAGTTAGCTTCACCCTGGAACATGCATGCATACAGTCAACCAATAAATGTTTTCTGAGCACCCACTGGATGTTAATCACTGCCCAAACCTCAGAGGATCTGAATGAGAAATGCCTCTGTCTGCCCAAGAGCATTCTTAGCCAATGCGGGTAGACGAGATATAAACAAATAATTGAAATACACTCTGCAGATGTGTGCAAGCTATAGGAATTATGTGCATTCAGGGAAAGGTGTGGTGGCCTTCCTTGTGTCACTCAGGTAGCCCTAAGGGGGCTGTCCTGGCCATACTGTCTATAACAGGTCTAACATTTCTCCATTCCCACCTTCCTACCCTGCTTCATTGTCACCAGATTTCTAAAGGCATGAACCAAGGACACATGAATCAAGTATGGTTAGCAACACACACGAATAACAGAGTTGGTACGTGGCACATCTCAGTAGTGATCAGTACTGGATGTTCTATTATTTGTTTTTGATTATTTATTGTTCCTCCTCTTACAATGTAAGTTCCAAGAGGGCAGGGAATTTGTCTTGCTCTCCTCAGTATCCCTATTGCCTCGAGCAGCATTGGGCACAAACCACTTACCCAATAAACACGTGCTGAATACTTGAATGTCGAACTCTGTTCTAGGTGTTCTTGCTTTTAAACATATTAGCCTGTTTAATCCTCTCAACAACCCAGTGAGGTAAGTATACCAGTTATCTATGCAGCATAATAAATCATTTCAACAGGTAATGGCTGAAAATGACAATATTTACTATTTCTTCCAATTCTGTGACTTGGCTGGAGTTCAGCTGGGCTGGTTCTTCTGTTGGTCTTGCTTAGAGTGTTCACGAGGCTGCATTTAGTTGGGAGCTTGGTCAGGGCTTGAACATTCAAGACGGCCACTCATCCCTCAGGACATATAATCATTCATTAGTCTAGCCTGGGCTTCCTTAAACCATGGGGTCTGGGCTCCAAGAGAGAAGTAGAAGCTTAAGGCCTGGACTTGGACGTCTGAGAATATCACTTCCTCTCCATTCTATTGGCCCAAACAAGTCTAAAAGCCAACCCAGATTTGAGGAGAGGAAAACAGACTCCTCCTCTTGATGCAAGGAAGGACATTCATGAACGGGGATAGGGGAATTGCTTGGCAGCTGTATTGGAGGCTCTCTACTATAGTATTATTAGCCTTGCTTTACAGCAGAGAAAACAGACCTTGAGGGACAAAGAGACGTGTCCAAGATCACAGAGAGAGAAAGTGGCAGAACCAGGATGTCAGGCCCAGAACAGTCTAACTCCAAGTTCAATGTTCTTTGCTTACTGGTGACTGTTCTTATGAGCCCCTCCTGAATCTTGCATGTTAGATTGATATTCCCTGTGGCTACCTCTCTGCTTTACTTTCTCAGCATAGTGGCCAGGGTTTGGGAAGGGATAAAATGCCTAGACCTGGAATTTCATTCAGTCTCCACAGTTAATTAACTATGTGACCTTGAGCAAGTTTCTGAGCCATTCTGAGGGTCTCTTATCCTACCATACAGGATTTGGGGGAAGATTTAATGAGGCTGTACATGTAAAGTGCTCAGAACAATGCATGGCACCTTATTTTTGAGATGGTACTTAAGTGTCCAGCTGGACCCAAAATGAGCCTTCACAGACTAGTTTAATAACTGTATTTAGGGTGGAGAAATGCTCAGGTCATTGAGCACACACCCACATTTCACACTAATCCAAAGATATACTCTGAAATCAGCAAGAATACTTTTAAGGGACTGGCTTGATCTAGGATATGGTCATCACAATCATTGATGTGAGACTCTGGCTTGGTGTCCTGACTTCCTGTTCCTATAGCAAACTTTTCACCAAAACAGGGGTGAGCAGAATCACACGTAGCTCTGAAACCAGGATTTAAGATAGGTGTAATTCTAAGTTCCCATCAGAAAGCCAGGGGAGAAAATAAACATCCTGAGGTCCACTGGTGCCTCATCCTCGACTCACTAGACTAGTCAGATCTCTTTTGGTTATTAGAGGTGACATGCCTGCACTGATTCCAGCCAGCTTAAGCTAAAGGGAGACTTAACGACGGCCAGGCATGCCTGGATTCAGGGGCTTTTACAGCGTTGTCAGAAATCACTCGGTCACCATCACTTAGTTCTGCTCTCCTGTGCTCCCTTCTGTAATCAGTCTTCTTCCTGGGCAGCCTCTGATTGGCTTTTAGTTCCATGACTCAAGAGTGTACCCCTTCTCCTCCTGTTTCTTATAAAAAAAAAACTCCCAAGGATTATAATTGGCTGAGGTTGAGCTAATCACAGAGTCCCAAAAAAGAGAATCTGATTGGCTAGCCTGTGTGAGGGCCCGCCTGCTGTCCCAGGGGTAGAAATGCTGTGATTACTACTCCTGCGGATTGAGGTACAGTTCTGCAAAGGAAGTGGGGGTATATTTAGCAAGTTCTCCTGAAGGCAGTCCCAATGTAGCTAAGCTCTGGGTTTACCAAAACCTCTAGAAAAAGACTTGTCAACGTGAACACAGCCCATGTGGTTACTCCTGCATGGTTTGGGTGGGGGCGGGGGAGAGGGGGCATTTTCCTGTCGATGATGCCTTTGTGCCTTACTTGCTGTGTTTATTTGTGGATATTTATTTTCCTGCCAGTATAAAGAAATACTCAAAATAAGCACATTAACCTTCAGCCAAAGTTCCCAGTTTCTAATTTAACAGCCAAATGTCACAACATTTATTTTGCAGCCCGTGGATTAACCAGCATTCACTTAGTAAGCCCAAATTTGTGGAAAAGAGTATATTTCCTTTATTTGTTCTCAAATGTTTCCATTGTATACCAAAAATAAGACAGTGTTTCTTTTGGGGAGAAGAAGTTTCTACTTTGGGTTTAAACCAAACAAAATAATATTTAAGGAAACATTAAATAAATTATTTATCATGTTGGTGAATGTTTTGGGGAATATAGCTTAGATAAACACATTTTTAAGGTCAGCCACTCAAAGGATGAATTTTATAAAAACAATCTCTGAGGAGTTTTAATAAATCTTAAAAAAAATATCAAGCACTTGTTTTCAGTACTGAATCATTTCTATTGTTGAATAATGGTCATCCACGAAATAAGTTCAACCAAGAAGCCCTGATAGCCATGCCGAGATACTCACATATTATGAAAAATCTATGTTGATGGCAAGCACTCTGGGCCAGGCTTGGATTTCTGTTAAAGCAGTCCAGTCCTTTGGTTGCATTTAAATCAGAAAAATAGACAGAGCTAGCTGATTTGGGTCATAAAATTGTCAAACGAAGATAATTTCTTTCCTACTCAATGGGAGACTTCAGAGTGGAATTCAAATAGATGTAAGTAAAAAATAATGTGTTTCTGTTCCCCCCCAAATAAGCAGAATTATCAGATTCATCAAGAGCATTTAGTTCACCTCGTGGATCCATCGTCTCTTCAGGTTGCAGCCAAAGGCATCTTTGGGGCCCATTTCTATTGCTGACTGGTATTCCTCAGCCAAATACAGGTATGGGGAGGGGAGGAGAGGAAGTTTGGATTCAAGAAAATAGCAGTGGAGGAAAAGAGACTCAGGAGGGCTATCCTTAGGAGAAGGGTGGAGGTGAGGCCATGAGGAAGGGAGGTCAGAGAGAGAAGAGGAGGCAGCAGACATGAGAAATGGAGAAAAGCCACCTCCTCAGGGATGGGAGAGAGACCAGATTTGAGGCACCAGTTACTGTGGCTCTTGGTATCGTCTTTGGTGTGGTTTCTAATCTGCCTGAAACTTGAGGGGCTCCCAAGGCCAGTTCTTGTCTATACAGGAGGCAACATCTCTGGATGAGGCCCTGAGTTCCCCCTTGAAACTCTTGAAAGGTGAGCTGGGCTGGGAATGAGCCTGGAGGTTCTGAGCCTTGCCTCTTCCAAGGGTGGGACCTGCAGCAGAATTTTAGGGCTTCCAAAAAGAAGATCCTTTCTGTTTCTAAGTGGTAAGCCATGTCACTAAGGAGCGGAAGGAGTTGAGGTTGCATTACCATGAAGTGCCTCAGGGCTTGAAAGTTAACCACATCTGGGGCTTGTGGTTTTATTGAACTGGTAATGAAAATAATCTTGGCAAAATATTTTGAAAATGTTTGATAAACACAGACTGAAGCTGCTGCTTACATACGTGAAACACAAAATTTTTAAAAAGGCTTGAATTCAGATTAGCAACCTGTTAGCAACCAGCTGGCGCTTGGGTTAGGTGCGAAGCAGAATGATTAGAAATGCAGGCTTCAGAGCAACACGGAACTGAGTCCAAATCCCAGCTCTCATTTTACTTTGCTCCTCTGTGCCTCGGTGTCTTCATAACATGGAAACCAAGGAGCGCTCCCTCACTGAGCAGCCATGAAGACTGAGCAGGGTAAATTGCACATATATTACGGTAGCTTGTAAAGATGGCGCAGATCCTTCCTCTCTACATGTCTACTCCCCTGTGATGTTGCAAACACCCCATTAAACACCCCTTGAATCTTGGTTTGCCTGTGACTTGGGGCATTAGCAAATGTGAAGCAAGCAGGTTTGAGAATTGCTTGCCCATTTGAACCTCTCTCTCTGGGCTTGGAACCCTGAGACTGGGCTGCAAATGAGCCTGAACTAGCCTATTGGAGGATCAGAGGCCACGTGGAGGAGAGCCCAGGTGCCCCACTGATAGCCTATCATCTGCCAGACCTGTAAGAGAGGCCATTCTAGATTATCCACCCACCAGACGACCCATCAACTAACTACAGTGGCATCAGAGTGACCAGCAACAGAGATCAAATGAACAAGCTCAGAGCAAAAGACCTCCCAGCCAACTCATAGAATTGGGAGTTAATAAAAGGTGGGTGTTTTAAGTGAGTAACTTTGGGGTGGTTTGTTATACAGCAAAAACTAATCAATACAGCTGGTGTCCACCCTATTATCACCCTTGTTGATTGAATCAATCAGTCATTTAAACCCAATTTTAAACTAATTTTTGTTCAAAGTGATTTCTTTCTATAGAGACAGCCTGGGGATGGCAAGCCTTCTGATAGCTATTTTGTATAGTTATGTGTTTTAAGATAAACTGCAAAAGACAAGAAGATTTAAAACACCGGTAAGAATTTTTTTCTGAAAATGTTTTAAAGTCTTTGCTTCCATCATATTTTAAGTTTGGCATTGACATTCTCGAAGCCAGAATATTGTGCAACGTGAATACCAGGCATTGAAGCTCACTGAAGTTCAGTCGTAAGATTGGTTGAAATAGAAAGTAGCTCTGAAACAGTCCTGAGCCCATCACCCAAGGAACCAACTGGAACTAAAAGGAATGAAATGGAACTAAAAGGGGTGAAACTGGGTAGGAGGAAGGTCAGTGCCTTGAAGCCCGTGCACATTCTCTAGTGGGAGTGACAAGCTTTGCCAACTGCCCAATTGCAAAGGAGATAAAAGAGTTGATGGACTGAAGCAAAATGAAGAATTATCCAGATAACTTAGGTTCACTGAACACCCTCACCTGAATTCACCAGCAAATTGTCGCCAAAGTGTGTCTGATGGCCCGTACTATCTGGATAGCTGTCCCATTCCCATTCTTCTACTCTCTTTGGAATATGTATGTCTTTTTGCATTCCAACTTCCTTCTATTGCCTACATTTCTTTACACAGATTGTTCTTTGAGGTTTTGATGGTAAGATGCTTTGATAAGTTCTGGAAGCAAACTTCTGGCCTGAAGAGACCAAAGTATTCATTCATTTAGTAAGTATTTATTATTCAATTATTAAGTGCTAGAGGTAGTAGACCTTGAGGATGCAACAGTTACCAGATGAGATAAGATTACTTGAAATCTTGTCTTGCAGCTGGAAGTTAGTAGGGGAAAGATTCATAACCAGGTAGTTATAATAATATAAAGTGAGAAGTGATGTGATTGGAGAAGTACAGGGAATTGCTAGAGAATGTAGAAGAGCCCCTAACTCAGACTTGGTTTAAGTGGTCCGGAAGCACATCACAGGAAGTGGTATCTAAGATAAAAGGCAAAGAACAAGTGGTAGGTAATGTGGAGGGGTAGGGGAAAGAGCGTTATATAGCCTAGCCTGAGAGACGGTTGGGAAGCTGCAATATTCACATAGCCAAATGCTCGAATGAGCCCCAGATTGTCAGTGCAACCTCAGTACCACCAGGTGGAATGATGGTAAACATTAAAATCATGGCCAAACATGGACATAGCCTGCCTTCCCAGTTCTATCCCAGAGTCATGGTTAATTTCAGGTGGTACACTGGTTGGTGCTTTTAACAGTTGTATCTGTGTGGCCGGAAAATATACAAGAGGGAACATGCTAGTTGGCAACTAGTTATCTGAAAGGGGATCAACTCAAGATAAGTGTACATCCCTTAAGGTTAAGCCAGATTCTGTAGCACCCTTCTCCTACTTCCAACCAATTGAGATGCAAAAGTAGGGTGAGGTCCAGAATCCAAAGAAATACGATTTGGATAAGAAGGGACTCTACGAGTTTTAAATTTTAGAATTCCTTGTAAAAAAAGAACAAACAAACATAGGCTACTGTACTGACCAGAAGCACAGGTTCAGGATGTGAACTACAAAGAAAAGACCCCTGTATCAGATATCTGGTGCTACATAAATTGTCTCATAACTCAGCAGCTTAAAACAACAAACATTTATTATCTCATAATTTCTGTGGGTCAGGAATCTGGATGCAGCTTAGCTAGGTGCCTCTGGGGCTGTGGCTTCTCCTGAAGTTGGAACCAAGCTGTTAGCCCGGACTGTATTCTCATCTGAAGGCCTGACTGGGGAGGATCTGCTTCTAAGCTCACTCATGTGGTTGTTAACTGGATTCAGAGTCTTATGGACCTTTGGATTGAGTGCCTCAGTTCCTTGCTGGCTATTGGCCAGGAGCCTCTCTCAGTTTTTTTTTTTGCCACATAGCTCTCTCCAAAAGGCACCTTACAAACTGGCAGCTGCCTTCTCTTAGAGCTAGCTGTGAAAATGAGAGAGGACACCCAAGATGGAAGCCACAGTCTTTTTATAACCTAATATTGGAAGTGACATGTCATCACTTCTGCTGTATTCTATTTGTTAGAGATGAGTCAGTAAATCCAGTCCACACTCAAGAGGAGGGATTTAGACAGGGTGTGAACACCAGGATGCTGGGACCATTGGGGGCCACTCTGAAGTTTCCTATAACAGGTAATGTTTGCATCTATTCATCCTTTTGAATATGCTGGGTTGTTTTATCCTAAACTGGTCTAAGGATTGGAGGAAAGGTCATCTAGTTCAATACCCATTAATTGCATGTTCACTACTCTCTGTGCCAACCCAGTTTGAAGGCCTCTATGCAGTTCTCCCTAGGTAGGAAAGGCTTCCTTGTTATAAACTGAACTATGGCTAAAGGGCCCTGTGCTTTGCTTGATAAAAAAAATTTCTATATCCTTCCCCTTTCTCCCAAGATAATGAGGTATTTGACTAGAAGCACATTTTGTTTCTTTTTTTCATGAATCTTCCTACTTCTTTTCCTTCTCCTTTTTTCTATTCTTTATTCTTCCTATTCTATTTCTTAAATTGGTTATTGCTGGTAAATAGAAATACTACTAATTTAACTGATTTTCTACCCAATCCTGCCACACTCTCTTATTAGTTCTAATAGTTTATGGATTCTTTTGGATTTCTTAATATGGGCAATCATAAAATCGTAACATCTGCAAATTACAGTTTGTCCTTTCTTTTTCAACCCATAGCCTTCCTTTTTTTCCTTGTCTACTGGTACAAGATAGGACCTCCAGAATCATGTTGAATAGTAATCTCTGTCTACGTCCTAATTTTCCTCTAACTTCTTACCACCTGGGTTACAGACTCTTTGCTCACAAAGGACTTATTTTAGGATTCCAAGTAAAGGGAATTAAAAAGTGTCTTAGTCCATTCAAAATGCTATACCAAGATACCATAAACTGGGTAACCTTTAAACAACATAAATTTATTTCTGACAGTTCTGGAGTCTGGAAAGTCCAAGATCAATGTGTTGGCTGATTTGGCATCTAGTGAGGGCCCATGTTCTGGTTCATAGGTGATGGCTTCTTGCTGGGTCTTCACATATGGAAGAGGCAAAAGGTCTCTCCCAGGTCTCTTTTATAAGGACACTAATCCCATTAGTGAGCACTCCATCCTCATGACCTAATATTGATTAGGATGATGAGATCTTTCTTTCTCACTAGACCACTTGGAATTGCTACTGCATTCTGTGTGACTCAGGGTTTATGGAGGCCTACAAACAAACAAAAAACCAAGCTAGCTCAGGTCTTCTTTTCATTTCTTTCTTTTTTGTGTGTGCATGTCAAGTAGGGATAATAACACTATTATTACTTAATAATAATTTTAAAGGACAAAATGAGTTGTGCTGGACACCCATGAAACCTCATTAGGTGGTGGGTATTGAGTGGAGAAACATATCCTCTTTGTTATATCCATGGACTATTATCTCACGTGATCTTCCAGTTGAAGTTTTTGGATGAGTTAGGTCTCAGGGAAAGCCAATTTGACTTTTTCACACAACCAGTCAAAGCCTCAGAATGAGGACACAGGTGTGTGGGGGAGAAGTGGAGGCAAGAGATGAGGTACTGTGCTGCTGGGTCTCATCACAAGACTCCCTTTTGCCATCCTCTGTTTTGATTTTCTCTCAGGAATAAACTTTTACAATTATACAGCTTTAGAGCAAATGGTAGCAACTGATATTTATTGAGCACTTACTTGGTGCTAGGCCTTGTATTAAGCATTTCACATGTGTTAGTCATTCTTCCAACAAACCTATGATGATCTACCCCATTGAAAAGGTGAGGATGAAGGAGGGGGTGAGCTTTGAACCCAGGCAATGTGATTTCAGGAAAGGTAGGTGCCCCAAGCACTGCGCCAGGACTATGTTGTATGGGCCACAATGGCTGTGGCAGATTTC
This sequence comes from Galeopterus variegatus, assembly GCF_000696425.1. Taxonomy (NCBI): domain Eukaryota; kingdom Metazoa; phylum Chordata; class Mammalia; order Dermoptera; family Cynocephalidae; genus Galeopterus; species Galeopterus variegatus. Next base: position 271,051 of record NW_007726765.1, read on the forward strand.
ATGGACTTTTGATGAGCTTGACATAGTCTTTTCCCCAGTGGGATGCTGGCAGGCCACACCTCTGGATTGTAAAGGGTGTGTAGCTTCCATGCTCCCCTGATGCTACACTAATGTAACCATTTAGTTAGATCTGACTTACCTTGAGTTTTCTCTGTCTGAGGAACATAGGCAGTTTTTTCTTCTGACTGTGGCTCTTCCTGAAACCCTCCTTGGCTGTCATGTAAAACCAAGAAACAGAAATTCATTTCATTTGTGGGGAAGGCAGTCTTCCATTCTTGCCTCCCTCCTATCGGTCCTTGTAAAAGTCATCCACCTGCTCTCTGGACAGGGCAGGAATGGCTCCCCTGCTCCCATCTCCACTGGAGTTTTTTCCTGCCCAGCTCCCCTTTGGTCCATGCTGAGTACCCCCTCTTCACTGCCTGGACCCTGCCTGGTGGGCAGCTCAGAACAGTCCACTGGGATTTTCATCTGGCTCTCTCCAAGGCTATTGTTTCTCCCCTGCTCCATTTCCAATCACCTGGGCCTGACCTACCCAGTCCGTGTCCTCCCAACCCTTAGCGCACACCCCTTGTCCAGAGTCTCTGGTCTCTGAGCCCCTGGATGCATCCCTCTGCCCTGGCCCCCACTTATATGGAGACTTCCATCCAGTTGAGAGCTCCCTCTAAGCAAAGGATGAGCAGGCTGCAGGGCTGGAACTCACAACTGCTCATGGCATTCCCTCCTCTTTACAGAGCAAAATTATTTTTTCACTTTTCAGGCCAAGAGAACTTTTCTCCCAGGTTTACTTTTGAATTAAATTTATTTAGGGCCTAATTGCTCATCTTTGCCCATTTCCCATCACAAATCCTGCTTTACAGCTGCTGCAGCCAGAAAGGTTGACTGAAGTTGGGAGTGAGATGAGATTTTACAGTTTGGAAAGAGTTCCAGCGTGTTTAGAAACCACTGACAGAGAACAACTGTTTCTACCCAGGATATTCAAATCTATGCCAGCAAAGTAGAATAGGAATTGTGGAAATATGGAAGAGAAAGTGAGATAAAACAAGGAGGATGGCAATTAACATTCAAATGAAAGTTGGAAGAAACCCCACTGAAAATTTTGGCATCTGGTAGATTTCAGGCTCAAAGATTAAAATCTCCCAAGTTAGGAGAGCAATTTTTGGTTTTCCAACAAGTACCTCTAGGGGCAATAATTTTCAGGGAATGGTAGCTCATAACACTGAACATAATATTAACCTAGCAGGCTGCCTGCCCAAACATATTTTATTTTCATTTGCATTATTGGTTTGAAAACTCCCCTAAGTCACTGATCCATATCATGTTGGCACATGTCCCCCCAGAACTGAAATGCTGAGGCAGCATCTTACTCTCACTGTTTTACTTGAGTTGGGAGAGGCCCAAGGAAATCTAGGCTGCTACAGGAAGAGTGATAAAACTCTCAGCTCTTTTCCTCAACAGATCGTGCCCCCAGGGGGACATTTGGAGGGCTGGATACTTTTCACCCGAAATCCAAGAACAGTGGATATGCAAAAGCCTCCATGATATATCTGTATAAAAATGTTTGAGCAAGAGAATTGTGAGAGGGCTTAGTTATAATCACACACCAATTGAGGTAATTGCTAACGGGGTACCTCTAACAGTGATAGTGATATCTATTGGTGTGTTTTTTCGAGCCACATTTACAATTGTGACGTTTTGATTCTCGCCAGCTGGTGAATCAGGCAAGTGCTCTTGCGTGATTATTTTACACAGGTGGAAACTAAGGGACTTGCCTCAGTCACAGAACTAGATAGCGGAAGACAAGACTAGGATTCTGAACTCTCTGACCCACATATCTATATTTAATTCTGCTTCCCTCTTGCTCTGAATATCCTGCACTGGGGAAGAAAAGGTCATCTTTGCGGTCTCCCACGGAAAGATCCCAATCAGTACATATAAGACTTTCAAGTCCATTGCCCTAAGCAAGGCTGGAAACATACCAAAAAAAGCCTCCCTTTCAGACTCCACTCCCACAATGGAGCCTTCATGACTGCTCTGTATGGTGGGGACAAGGGGTGGCCACTGGCCCCATGAAGTCCCCTGTCAGACCTAACCTCTAGCCCATTCTCCATTGTAGGAGACATTAGTCTGTTACTTACAGCACGTTGAGTTTCTTATGGGGAATTACCTTCTTCCCCATCTGTCATCATGTGAAATCTTGGCAAAGATGTAAGGCCTGATGCCCACTTTCCATACAGAAGCTGAGGGGATGGGCTTCCTCCTCTAGCCTGCCTCTTAGAAAGCAGGGCCTGGCAGAAGGGCCAGCAGATTCTCTCCCCTGGCACGTGGAATCGAGGCTGCTCCAGCCCGTGCTGTCTACTGTGTTCCCAGCTCCCTGCTTCCCACCTCCTCAGCCTCTGGAGGTAGGAGACTGCCTGGAGCAGAGGACTTTTCCTATTTCACAGACTTCCTAGGCTGCTCAGAGGAAGAGCCAACGTTGTGCTTCCTAGAGGTCTTTCAGCTCCTGGGGCTGTCTGCCTGGCCTCATGGAAGAGGGAGGTGTTGCTGGGACGTGGATGTTATGGAAGGCTTTCTGGATGACTGGGATGGCCTGAATAAAGCTCTGGAGGTAGAAAAGCACTAAGTCCAGTTTGGAATACAATAGATGTACAGGAAAGGAGCACGAGATAAAGTTGATGCTTCAGACTGGCATCAGTCTTTGAAAGGTCTTGAATGGAAAATAAGAGTTTGGACACAGGGAGGATGAGCACCTCCACAGCTGGTCCTGCAGGGACACTTGGATCCTGCACTGCTCTTCCTGCTCCCTGAGACCCTTCCCAGAACATTTTCCTCCTGGGCTGAGCTCTGAGAACCAGGTCGGAGCTCCACCAGTGAACACTGCATTTCTGGTAGAAAGAATGGACTAGACCTTCCCATTTCCTCAATGAGAGGCCAGGAAAATCCTTGCAATTACTGCTGAATATGGTCACCCTATGAGTTTTCTCCATTAATACGATCTCTTCTTTCTTTCTACTCCAAGAGCTGATGACCATGTCCTGCTAATTCTACCTTCCAAATACCTCTCATAGGGCCGGCCCAGTGGTGCACTGGAGAGTGCGCCGCTTGGGAGCGCGGCGGCGCTCCCGCCGAGGGTTCAGATCCCATGTGGAGACCGGTTCCTGCTCACTGGCTGAGCATGGGTGCGGGTGCAACACCGAGGGTTGCGATCCCGTTACCGGTCAGTAAAAAAGACAAAAAGGAAAAAAAAAAAAAAAAAACAAATACCTCTCATAATTGTCACCCTTCCTTCTCTAAGCCATGAACTAGATCAGCCTCATCAAATCACCACTGGAGCTGTGCCCTAGGCTGTATTGCCACTCCCACAATGTACCCAAGATCCATCCACCACAATCCAGCAGAGGGATCTCTCTAGAGCTCAGTTCCACCATGCATGCAATATCCTTAATGTCTGACCACTGCCTTTGGGGTAAGCCCAGTCTCCAGAATTTGGCATCGAAAACCCATTGTGATTTTGTGACCTGAGATCATTCCTGTTTCCCAGTTCTTGCCTCCACACAATCCCTCCTGCATCCTACGCTCCATGCCTTTGCTGTTTTGCATGCCCATGACTACACTTGCTGCTGTTTCTATCTGTAATGCCCCCTTTCAGTCTTAGGTTCGGTTTAAGAACTCTTTATCTTTCCAGACTGCACTTAAATGTCACTGTGGGTACAATGCCCAGAGTGTAGTAATTACTCATTGTTGAATTGGATCTCAGCAAAACCTTTGTGACTTCCTCTTGGCCCCAGTTACTCCTTTCTTGGGGTTCCCTGAGTTCTTTGTATGTATATGCCTCTACTATAGCATTTCCCGTATTGTGTTGTAATCTCTTGTTCTCTCATTACACAGTAGGTCTCCTGAATCCACAGGTATAGTGAATGTGTGTGTGTGTGTGCACATCCCCCCACCCTGCAACCATTCCTCCTTCCTAACAGCACTTTTTTCTAGAAATTCTCACTCATTCTAAGTGTTCTCTGCAGGCACTTTCTTTTACTGCCTAGTACAGCCAAGCAGTGGTTGTACAAACTAAGTTTGGCTAACTGGACCATTGCCTCTGGGTCCCGACTGGATGGAAAGCAGGAAAGAAATGGCTGGCTCTGCTTTACAGCTGTAGTACCCAGGTGGGAAGATCAGGAGGTTCCTGCCACAGAGATGTTGTGCCTGGCTCCTGTCTGTCCCTGGCTGGGCTCTGTGGCTTTCTTTCCATCCCTGCATGCCTCAAATCCTTCCAGTAGATTCACTTTTTTTTGTCATTGTTTAAGTTCATCAGTTAGTTTCTGTTGCTTGCAACCAAAATAACCCTTACCGATGTGCAGGACAAGGGGGAAGTTAGGATATAGTCCCTGAGATTCTGTATCTCTGTGATTGCTGGTGGTGCAAGGAAGGGAAAGACCTCGCTTTCTTGCACAAGAAACAGAAATCCACGCAAACCATCTCAAGGGAATGGGGCAGGGGGAGGGTAGTAGCAAAGAAACAATCTTTGTGGGAATCTAGAAAAAGTTAAACTATTAGGTCTGAAGTAGGAAAGGAACCAAGCCTCTCTCTCTCCCTCCATCTGTTCTGTTCTGTTATCTATGCTCTGTCCTGTTACTTCCCTCTCTCTCTCTCTTTCTCGCTCTCTCTCTGTCACAGCTTCAGCTTTCATGTGAGCCCATGTAGTGATGGTGTCAGTGCCGTGCACAAGTCCCTGCACAAGCACTTCTCACTTGGGCACAACGGTCCATGTCCCAGTTGTCGGCACCTATGCCTCTTTGCTGAGGGCTCTCCTACAGGGCAGGCCAGCAGCGGTAGGGAGTCAACACCTCGTGAACAGTCCTCAACCAACGATGGACAGCAGTTAGAGGACAGACACCCCACCTCCCTCACCCCTTGGCCAAGAGATATCCGAGGCACATGTGCTCCTCTGCTGCTCAGGGTCACCACTGTGGAATTGTGCTTGATTGGCTCGATCACTTTCCTGTCCCACTTTCCCATTCCCTGACCAGTGTTCTCTGGGGCCTGCACCCAAATAAACTCAAGAGTCTGCTTCTGGGGAATACACGAGAACAGTCCATCATGGCCCTAGCCCAGCATTTACATCTGTGAATGCACGGCCTCGGCAGCTCTCGCATCCACAGCTCACTAACAGCTTCATTCTGTTTCACTTTGCTCAAATTCCCAAGAGATTGGCTAAGCTGATCTTTTAAAATCATGCTGCATTCGGAGGAAGCCATGGATGGCCACCTCAGGTCAGATCACCCCAATCCCGTCATCTATAGCCAAGCGGAGAAGTCATAGTGTTGGCTGTTCAGTCCCCAGGACTGTGGGCAGGGAGGCACCTTGAAACTCAATTGGGACTATTCACCTTCCAGACAACAATCACACAGGTGGATGCATGAGAAATTCAACAGGAAAGACTGTTTATTGAACCTCAAATAATTATTTTCAAAAAATACTTTGACAGGTTAAGTGCAAAAGAATCAGAAACATATAGGTTAAATTTCCATTGAAATACACACTTGGGTTTGAAAATTAACAGGTTATGTGCTTGGTAAGGGATTTTCCCCCCATTCTTTTTTGCCAAGCCAGATTATTTGGAAAATAACTCAGGAATTTTCATAGCTCAGATGCCCTCACTCCTACTCCCTCAGCCCTTTGCTTTAGTTTTTCTCTCACAGAGAATTAAGTAATAAAACAACATTCATCAAAGATGGCAAGTCAGTCTGCATGCATGTCCTATGGTGTCAGAGTTGGGTGCAAGATAGATCCATTTCAGTGACTGAACGACTAACATTCATTGTGCACCTACTGTGTGCCAGGAACACTGTGCTGAGCTTTTATATGACCATTTAGCCCCTGGGAGACCCCCACCAGCTAGGCACTCTCACTGTTCTTCATTTACAGATTAGAAATTGAGATTTAGGGTTAGAGGTATATTTCACAGGTGCAAACAACTAGTAAGTGGCAAAGCCAACATATGAACCTTCTACTGTCTTCAGAAACCAATTGGTGATCCTACCCTCTCCGTGAGTAGGGATTCATACAACCTCCACACAGGAAGGAGTTTTAATACCACATTTTCATTTTACAAAGGAGGAAACTGAGGCCCAGAGAGGCAAAGGATCAAGCTAGATTATTATCCTTGCCAGCCTGGTTTAGACAGACAAGTTGTTAACGAGAAGGATTCATCTGGTGGCTTCTCTAGGTGTTAAATGCATGGAAGAGGCACAGAAGAAATCCATAGTTGTAGCTGGAATATCTAGTACTTGAGTTCTAGTCCCTCGCTCTTCTGATGGAATTGTTTACACATGAGACACAATCATAAGGACCGAGATTTGGTTACAATCAAGCTAGTGAGAATATTGGGGATTCCTAGGGCTGCCCCTCTACCTAAGCCACACAGATAAGTTGACATTGGGGTGATTCCGGGGCCCCTGGGTGTCCTACTAGCCCCCAAATATCTCTCCCAACCCCTGCCTTGCCCTCCAGTATGTCCAACAATAGTCCGTCCTCTGTGCTACTTCCAGTACTGTGTGGTGTCTCCTAATAGCCCAGGATCTAGGGACAATGTGTTGCAAGGGAAGGAGAACAGTTTGAACTCTGAAAGTGAATCAATTTGATGGATTTACTAGCCTGAAGGGCCACAATCCTGAAGGAGAGAGATGTACCTTTTGTCTTTGGCCAGGAAGGCAGGATAAAAAGACCATTGACCTGACTACTGTCACCTGGTCAGACCCAGAGCTACACAGAGACACATGGTTGTCAAGGTCCTTCTGGCCAAAAGGAAGAGAAACTCACTCAAACTAGCTTAAGCCAAAAACGCAGGATGTTTATAAGGACACAAGCAACCTAAGGGAAGAAAATGCAGCTGGATCCCCAAACCAGAAAGGCACTGGAAAAGGAAGAGAAACTCACTCAAACTAGCTTAAGCCAAAAACGCAGGAAGGACACAAGCAACCTAAGGGAAGAAAATGCAGCTGGATCCCCAAACCAGAAAGGCACTGGACACTGATGGGGGCGGTGATGTTCTCAGACTGTCCTGGGCCAGGCTTGTGTGAATCTCCTGCTTGCTGCTCCCTGGGGTTCTGCAGACCAATTCTCTGCTTCCAGACAAACTTGGCAGAAGACAGCCACTCCATGGCATCCAGTTTGACAGACTGAGGACCATCACCATATCCTAGTTCCAAATTCCCAGGAGAGAAAATATAATTGACCTAGCTTGAGATTTCTGTAACCTCTTGGTCTAGTTCACTGCAGTCAGGCAGTCTGGACCCCCACCATGGCCACAGCTCTGTGGGTCTGCTCCTATGGCCAGAAGGGAGTAGGGTGGCCTGGGAAGAACCCCCAAAGCTATGATACCTTGAAGAATGTTGCGGAGACTTCTGGTACCTCCCCAATATCTCTTTTCTCCTTCTTTGATAGCAATAGAACCCATTGACTTTTTGCTAAGCACATGGCATCCCCAAATGATAACTGTATTTCCCAGGTTCCCTTGTAGTTAGACAAGGCCATGTGCCTTAGTTTTGGCCAATGGATATACACATAAGTGATATGGATGAGTTCCAGGGAGGGGTCCTTATGAGGAGGGGTCATCTCATCTCCCTCCCTTTCTGGGATGTGGACACGATATTTAGAGATGGAGCCGTCATTCTGACTGCACGATGGAAGCCACGCATGGGGGATACAGAGCAAAAACAACAATAGAGTGTGAGACGCTGCTGAATGTGGCCACTGTTGCTGCCTGGGACTGCTCGTGCAGACTTCCCTGGGACAGAGAAATAAACCTCTGTCTCGTTTATGCTTTTGTTATTTTGGATTTTCTACCATTCTCAGCCAAAACTAGTCCTTTATACTAGAAAGCATATAGAAATGCAAACCTGGGGATATTCCCTCTTTTCCCATTTTATGCTTATAGTGCATGTGTGTGGTATGGTTATGTACATGTGCGCACACACACACACACACAACGGTCACCACAGAGCAAGGGTGGAGGGCCTGCGTGGCCCCCAAACTACACTTTCTCTCTTACCTCTGCAGCAAGGCCTATGGCTTCTGCATCTCCCTCCCTGTGGGCATTTGCTGTTCATTGCGGGATTATTGGGGGGAGATATTCAAAATTTCTAGAGGGATTTCCTGCTAATGGACAAATTCTTCCTCCTGCTAATGATAGGAGAGCTTCTGGAGAGCACTGAAGCCCTTTGTTCTTTGTTCTCAAGGAGACAAATTATTATTTCTTTCCTCTGAAGAAGCTTCTCATCTGATGGGTGAAATATCACAAATAATTAGGCCAAATAGCAATGAGAGTCCCGCTAGAAATAATGCCTCCATCATTCCATTTTATCCTCGTCATTAGAGCTTCTGCCTGATTTCAGTTGGTGTAAAGATAGCTGTGGGTATTCCCAGCCCGAGAACTCTAATCATGCTCTTTATTGAATATTTACCATTTCTTATTTGATTCTCCTTCTCTTGATCCATTGTTTCACAATTAAGAAGTTCTGCTGATATTTTGATCTCATATAAAATCTCTGTAGTTCCACAGATGCTTTGTTGCTGGGTTTCCCTTATGTCTTGGGGAAGCATCTGAGAGCCAGACTGGAAAGCTAATGTGTTGTGGTAACTTTGTGCATTTAGTGGTGTTAATGAGGAAGGGGATCCCTACACAGTGACTCAATGCACTGAATGGTTAACCAAGCTGATCAGATACCCAGGACGGGGCGGGGGGCATGAGGGCCATCAGGACCAGTGTCTCTTTCCACAGCCAACAGGTGGAACTGGATGAGAAAGGTGGGGAACCTGGACAGCAATTGGTCCTTGACAAATATTTTTATTTTCTGATGGGTTGAATGAAGTACACAAGATCTTTAAGATAAATATTCTGCTACCATTAGAGACAAGATGTTGATTAAATTCTGGAGAGAGCAGTAGCATCAAGGGTATGCAAGAGCTAGCCATGGGTTATGCTTCCATTCTGAGCTCTGAGTTGTTGCTTCTAAGGAAATCCTTGTGATGTCATCAACCTATAAAGAAGTAATGAGCAAGTCCCCACTGTGTGTTCAGCGCTGTGCCAGATGTCATGAGTCATACAGAAACATAAGACGCATTTCCTGCCTATGGGGAGCCTTCTAACCCAGTCTCAGTAAGGGAGTAATATAACAAGCATATATGTGTAAGGCATATTTATCAATAATGAAACTGACTCCACAAGCTGGGACGTCAGTCACCAAATGGTGGGGAACCAGCTGAAAGTTAGGTAAGAGGACAGAGATGCTGGGTATGGTCAAGACCTTCTTAGAGAAGTTAGATCTCATACCAGATTGTCTGGGTAGACTCCAAGTGAGTACAATAGGTGAGCTAATTAATATAACATAACATAACATAACATAATAATAGTGACACTCTGGAGACAGGTCAATCAGGCACCAGATTCCAGCTCCACACACATGAGGTGTGTGACAACCTTGACCAAGTTACTCAACTTCTCTTCTGAGCTCCCAGTTTCCTCATATGGAAAATGAGAGTATAATAACAACAGGACCCACATCATAGGATCTCGTGAAGATTAAATGAGATAATACTCATAGTGTGCTTGACTTATAGTAATGGCATTGGATTTAAGCTTTGTTATATAGTAATGATAGTAACAACAAGCCAAAGGCTAAAGATTATAGCAGATATACATTCAATTAATCATCAGTTCAGTCAACAACTGTTTATTATCTGCTTTGGGCCTGGTCTTAGGGATTGTGATAAGTCGAAAGGGGTGAGGACTCCACTCTCACTGGGCTTATAGCCCAAAAGGAGGGACACACATCAANAGCTTTGTTATATAGTAATGATAGTAACAACAAGCCAAAGGCTAAAGATTATAGCAGATATACATTCAATTAATCATCAGTTCAGTCAACAACTGTTTATTATCTGCTTTGGGCCTGGTCTTAGGGATTGTGATAAGTTGAAAGGGGTGAGGACTCCACTCTCACTGGGCTTATAGCCCAAAAGGAGGGACACACATCAATCAGCAATGCCACGAATGGATCCCTGAGAAAAGCAAAGGAACCTGACCAAAACTGGGGGTCCAGGGAAGGCCTCCCATGGGAAGTGAGGATTGAGATAAAGTCTGAAGATCGGGTGAATTTGTGAGAGAAGAGGAAGGGAGAGAGCACGTGCAAAGACGGAGAGGAGAGCAGGTACAAATGAAGGCACAGTCAAGGGAGGGAGGGGCAGGAGACTCAAAGCTGGGAGGTGTACAGGTATGGTCAGGGTGGGGGGATCAGCATGGGGAGAGTCGAAGCTGGAGATGGGGGCCGTAGGGAGGAGACATCCAAACCACGTGGGCCCTGGAACCCACGTTAGGGATGTTGATCTTTCCACTTCCATTAGGAGGTGACACATATGACTTGAGCTTCAAGAAGGTCATCTGGAAGCATCCCTCAAGGTCATCCTGCCTCCTGCTCTCAGCACCCACTGAACCACTTACCTGGAGCCAAATTATGCTGAAGTGAGTGGAAGCTGCTTCTTCTGCTTATGTCTTTTCTTCCCACAAAGAACATAAACTCTCCAGGGACCAGAAACACATACTTCATGTAACTTGCACGGAGTCTTGAAAACACTGGGTGCTTAGATAGACTGTCTGCCCAAGTATAAGATGAGCCCAAATAGCAGTCAATGTCTCATTTTTCAAAGAGAAAGCCAACTTGAATATACAAACTTTTATGAAAACTACTTCCATACTGAATGTAATAATTTATTTATTTTTATTGCTTATTATATAAAATAGTATAAATGTTTAGAAACATAATTTCTCCCAATCTTTAAAAAAATTAGTTCATAGAATAAACATATTCACACTCTTCCCGTGCACCATCGCTGAAGCCACTTTTGAATCACCTAACTCCATTTTTCATCACGCATCAACTTCACTGCTAAATTGTTCAAGACTCAGCCCTTTGAAGCCAAGTAAGATGCTGTCACTGAAGATTTTATTAGAAGCCCCAAGAGATTTGTTTCATTTGTCCTATGGGTAGGTATTTATGATCTCTGCAAGGTCACCATTTACAATATGCTTTTTTTTAAAAAAAGTGAACTTTAAAAGACTTGCTTAAAATAGTTCCAATATTTTCAATGATGAAGTCATATCTTTGGAAATAACCAAATCTGTGTTAAATATTTTTGCCTCTTTTTTCCCCCTGATATTATCAGGTGACATCTATAAGCCTCCTACGCCATCTCCCCACCAGCTGTCATCTGTTGAGGTCACTTTGGACTAATGTCTTTCTCCAAACAAGCTTGATGTTCAAAATAAAGTAATTGAGAAAGTGTCAGGAATGAGAAACTTCGTAAGGACTTATATTCTATGGAACAGATTTTGGGGAAAAACATCTTATAATCAGGCTTGTACAGTGAGTGCCTATCAAATGAATACATTTGCTTACCTCACCTTTGGTCATGGCTCAAGGGACACAGAATAATGTGGAAACTTTTGCTGGGAAAAGCATTGTGGAACTTTTAAGAATGTATTAAAGAACATTTGGCAGTGTCTGCAGACATTTTTGTTTGTCACAACTGGGGGAAGGAGTACCATCAGTATCTAGGGGTAGAAGGCAGGGGTGTTGCCAAACATCCTACAATGCACAGGGAAGCTGCCCCCCAAACAAAGAATTCAGGCCCCAAACGTCAATAGTGGTGATGGAGTTTGGATGTGTTGTTCACTCCAAAACTCATGTGGAAATTTGATACCCAATGTGGCAGTGTTGGAAACTGATTGAGTCATGGGGGTGGATCCCTCATGAATGGATTCATGCTCTCCCTGGGGGAGGGGGAATTAATGAGTGAGATCTCGCTCTATTAGTTCCCACGAGAGCTGATTGTTTAAAGGAAACTGGCACCTCCTCTCTCTCTCTCTTGCTTCCTCTCTCCTGCTTCCTTTTGCCATGTGATCTGCTTGTACCTGCCAGCTGCCTGCCACCTTCCACCATGAGTAGAAGCAGCCTGAGGCCTGTGCCAGATGCAGCTGTCCCAGAATTGTGAGCCAAATAAAGCTCTCTTCTTTATAAATTATCCAGTCTCAGGTAATTCTGTTATAGCAACACAAAATGGACTAATACAAGAGGCAAGATCGAGAACCCCGGCTTAAACTGAGTCAAGGACAACTGGTTTAGACTAATTTGTGGACATTGGTGGCACACTAGGGGATGTCTACCTCTCAAGCTCTCTTTGTCCTCTCCTTTCTCAGACAAGGAGGTCGTCTCAAAGTCCTGTGTGTTTTGCTACTGCCAATTACATGTAACATGTCTGGACTGAATGACAATACTGCATACTGGTTAACTCCTAGGGTCTCAAGTCAGACAATTTAGTGGATATGACCTTTGGCAAGTTACATAATTAAGCTTTGGTTTCTTCATACGAAGAGTTAATATAACTAACATTGCAGTCGTGCTAAAGATTATATGAGTATCCATGTAAGAAGTTAGCTCAAAGCCTGGCACATAAGACAGTGCAATCCAGGAAACTATAAACTATGCTATGCACTCTTTACAATAGCCAAGAGTTGGAATCAGCCCAAATGTCCATCATTGGATGAGTGGATACGGAAAATGTGGTATATCTACACAATGGAATACTACTCAGCTATAAAAACGAATGAAATACTGCCATTTGCAACAACATGGATGGACCTTGAGAGAATTATATTAAGTGAAACAAGTCAGGCACAGAAAGAGAAATACCACATGTTCTCACTTATTGGTGGGAGCTAAAAATTAATAAATAAATTCACGCGCGCACACACACACACACAAAAAGAAAAAAAACAAAGAGAAATACCACATGTTCTCACTTATTGGTGGGAACTAAAAATTAATAAATAAATTCACGCGCACACACACACACACACACAAAAAGAAAAAAAACAGGGGGAAGAAGACATAACAACTACAGTTCCTTGAAGTTGATATGACAAGCAAACAGAAAGGACATTGTTGGGTGGGAGGGAGGAGAGGAAGGAGGGAGGGAGGTTTTGGTAAGGGGCAACAATAATCAACCACAATGTATATCGACAAAATAAAATTTAAAAAAAAAATAAAAAAGTCCTCTGTGTTTTACCCCTTCTTGAAGCTGGGTTGTGAAAACAAGCCTTCTGCTCTGTCACCCACTTTTTCTCCCTCTCTGATCCCAACCCTCAAGACTCTGTATATGAATAAATGAATGAATGAATGAGCAAATCACTGAATTCTGGAGCAAGGATGTGAGTGCAACAAGTCTGGCTTTGTTTACTGAGAGGGTTGGTTCTCAAAGGGCAGGAGCGGCTCTTGGTCCTTCCTGCCTTCCTCTTCCAAGACTGAGGCATAAGATTTACGTGGTTCTAGGAGCAGAGCAAACGCAGATGAAGTTTTTGGATTTAAGCAGAGTCAGGAAGAGTAGGAGCCCTGGATCCAGAGGGTGAACACGCAAGAAAGTAAGTAAAGCGTCTGCAACAGGTGTGGCGTATGATAGGTACTCAATAGTTTCTACCATTAGAATTAGAGCATTAAACTCTCGGAGGTCATGGACCACACTGAGAATGTAATCAAAACTGAACTTCTCTCCCCCAAAACGTGCACATAAAGTTTAGAAATTTTTGTGTATCTCCACTATATAATACCACCACAGAGTTTACAGTACTCTTGGGTGTTTCTGGTGTACTCCAATTAATGGATTTCTCCTTTTCTCTGAAATCCTTCAGAGCATATTGACAATGTCACTCAAGTTATTCCTCAATTTCATTCTTTTTCACACTGTTGATAAATAGTTTATGCTTACAGTTTGTGTGCTGGTCTTTACAACCAGACTATAAGCTCCTTGGAGACAGGGACTGCATTTAATGCTTCCTCATCATTCTTTGTAGTAATGGGACAGTGTGTTGTTCTATGTTCCTGGGTCAAGCTGGCTGCACGAGTTTCACGTGGGGAAGATTTCTGGGTATCATCCCTGAAAGTACCTGGGAATATGTATTTAAAGTTCCCCAGTTTATGCTGATCTCGACCAGTTTAGAGAACCATTTTTGTTACAGCAAGAAATCACAAAAAGCTTCCTGGATTTGATTATGAGGAGACAACAGCTTATCCTGCTAGACAACAGGCGCTGTGGTGGGTGCTTTCCAGGAATGGATTGTTGAAAGCCCAACAACCCATTGCAGTAGATATTATCATCCTAATTTTTGCACATGAAGAAACTGAGGCACAGAGACTTTGAATAATTGGAGGCAACCGAGCTGATACAGGGTTCAACTTCTGGCTCCAGAGCCCGTGCACTTGAAGCCACCCCATGCTGCCTCAGTATTGGTGGATTATGAGATCATTTGGTTGTCTAGTCACTAACTTTCCAATTCGTAGGGTGATTGCATTGTGCAATACACCGCATCTCTTGAGATCCCTCAAAATGTTTGGCCATTCAGGGTTTTGAATTTCTCTGTTCAAAATTTCACCTGACTACAGGGCTTCAAGTACAATGTGAACAGAATAATTGAGGGTACTTGGAGAGATAAGGATTGTGATCACACAGTCAATCTCCTCCAAAAGGGGAGTCAAGGAGACTGCTCTACCAATTATTTTACAGGGATCATCTCTCTGTTTACTATTTTGGTTGCTGTTAATTGACAATCAGCAAGCAAAGGCCATTTGGTCAATGCTTAGAGCTGGCTGGGAAACAGTCGAGTTATTTAAAGCACTTCATTCTAGACTTCTCAGAGTCCCAAGAAACATATCCTCATGCCATAAAAAATATGTAGTAGTGAACCCCTAGCCCCTCCTCTCCATGTCATGGAAAAATGCACAACCTGCAGCAACAAAGGTTGGAATGCTTCCCTCCACGTGGAACTACACCTGGCTGCAGATGTGGCAGGTGCCTGCTGCCAAGCTGGCCTGTTTTAGCTTTTGGCCATGTCCTCCCCAGTGAGTGGTCAAGGTTGGAATGCTTCCCTCCACGTGGAACTACACCTGGCTGCAGATGTGGCAGGTGCCTGCTTCCAAGCTGGCCTGTTTTAGCTTTTGGCCATGTCCTCCCCAGTGAGTGGTCGGGGAGTGGGGAAGTGGATCAGTCATCAGTCTTGAGTTAACCCCCTTTTCATTTTAACATTTGTGTCAGACCATTTGAACACACTTTTAGGAAGAATTGCCTCTCCCTTTCCAAAGTGATCCTGATGGATACTGATGTTTTTATGATTATTAATAAAATCTCTGAGACAGAATTTTATGGGCACATGGAGACTCTAAAAAGTCATTCTTTGCCTTGGAAAATTGTATATGTTAAGGATGATAGAGGAAATTTTTAATAAAAATGTTCAAGTGGAAAGTCAGGGTGCAAAAGACAGAACTTAAGGAATCTGCTGTGGCTCCTTTTGACATTGAATTTACTCCCTGCAAAGGCCTTCATGGGATGTGTTTTCTCAGGATAGCCCACCCTCAGGAAGCCTCTTCAATGTGAATGCCCTGAGGAAGAGTTTCAGTTTAGGTGGGCAGCCAGAAGTCGCTTTGGGAAAATGCATCATTAAATATTGTTCGGTTGATTTTTTATCCTCCCCCACTTCAATTCTGTCAACATCTTCTTCGGAGTTTCACGGATCTGTTCACCAAAACTGTGTAAAATCAAAGCGACTTAAAAAGAAATCCCAATTCCTTTTTGACCTCCAAATGAAAATGGGTTGACAAACGAGACAAACGTGAGGGGCATGATCATTTAAACATTGATGCATCCTGAGCAAACCGGAAAGGCAGAGCAACCAACATCTGGTTAGAAGTCAGCTTCATAATTCATGCAGATATTGTGAAGAAATCCCTCGGCCTGGAAAAATTTAGCTTTGCTCAATGCAAGGGAATAAATTGGCATTGTTCCCATGTACAGTCCCTGCTTTAGACAGCAAGTGCCGCCAGAAGCAACACTGAGTCCTCCCTATGACTCTCTTCACTTTCTCTACCACCTGTACTTCCTCCCCCTTCCCTCACCTCCCAGCTTTGGGACTCCCGTAAAATCCTGTATTTAAACCAGAATCCTGAAAAACTTGGTCATTACCAGCACATAATAACAGGTTGGTTAATTAATGGTGTGCATTCAAAAATGGGAGTAAGACAAACAAGGCAGCTAATTTTGATAATGAGCAGATTCAAAGCAGCCAGATGACAGTGTCCTCTGTATACAGTTCCATACCAGCCATGTTTTTGTTTGGATTCTGTGTTAATTTTAGAAACTGTAAAACACAACATGCCAAATTGGTTGATTGAAATAGTGCTACTTCCCAGAGGCTAACAATCTGTTGTCTCTTGCAGGAGGCGAGAGGTTGCGGAATGAGCGCTTACTTAGTTGTAGGCAAGAGCCTCCAAGCAAATGGGGGAATTGAAACCGTTGCCCAAGTAACTCAGGGCCTCGGTTAACTGGATGCTTTGAGTATTTTGATTCAGCTTTCTGTCTGTCTGTGCATTCCTTCATTCACACGTTTATGCTGCTATTCATTGTGCAATTGGTTCAAATCTCTTTGCCAGTATAGACCCAGATTATATTTTGTTTTGGAGCACTCCCTTTCTAGTCAAAATTGTATGGAGAATTCTCCCTAAAGACCTGTCAAGGAAGTTGGCCGTTTCAAATAATCTACAATATTTATTCCTGAAGGGATATTGAATTTTTATGTACCTTTTAAAGCAAACAACATCTTGTGGCTGAGTTTTAAAATGAATGGAAGGAAGCAAGAAAGGAAGGAAAGAAGGGAGAAAGGAAGGTATATGGATTGGTTTGTAATTTTAAATTCAGACAAACTCTGAAGAAACACTTACCGTTCCTTTAAATAATAAATACTGGCTGTTAAATTGTTAAATTTTAAATCATATGATAAAGTGGTACTTAAGGAGGCTATATACAATAAACATTTTTGCTCTTATGGGATTTCTCTTTAAAAGTTGGAAAGATTATTTTAACAGAGAATCATAT
Organism: Galeopterus variegatus; assembly: GCF_000696425.1. NCBI lineage: Eukaryota > Metazoa > Chordata > Mammalia > Dermoptera > Cynocephalidae > Galeopterus > Galeopterus variegatus. The sequence continues at coordinate 288,019 of NW_007726765.1, forward strand.
AATAGAAAATATGGTAGCTGGCTTATAAAGTTATAAATGTTAATTTTTGAATCACATTTTATAAAAGTTGTCATGGGGGTAAGGAGGGCAGGAGAGGGTGGATTAAAATACTATTTTTACTGCCAAAAAAAAAAAGTTGTCACTGAGTATGGCTATATATACGTCAGTTTCTTGTAGTCAGTCTCACTAAAATGAACTGTTCACTAGTAAAAGACTCACAACATTGAGTATAATTTAATGGAAATTAAAACAAGCCCCTGTTTTCAGGGGAACTTTTGCTCGAGAGAAAATTCCCCCCAGAATATCAGGGAGATACTTCAGATAAACATTCAGAATTACCTCCTGGCTAAGCAAGTGAGCCAGGAAAAAAAGAAAAAAGAAAAAGAAAAAAAAAAAAAAATCTCAGGCAAGACCCCCGTGGCAAGTGGGAAGGATTTGGAATGGCTTATCATTTGGGCTCTTTGCTGTTTTGCTGGGTTGTTAGCTATTTTGTATGATTCGTTTCATCGAAAAGCAGTTCTGGATTTTCAAGTGTCCTTCCTTATTGCAAAGATAAATAAATAGAAATTCAGACATTCAGGGAGAATTTGACTTTTATTTCCTTCTTCCTCATTAAAATCTATTTGGATCCCCCACCCTTTTCCCTTTTTCAAACCTGTCTGTTTCATGCTAACTCGTTAAAGAAGAGAAAGGAGCATGAAACAAACAGCAGTTAGACGCAACCGTCCTTGCACCATGTATTGGGGCTTCTGTGAATGTATTGAGAAATGAAACACGACTCTTTCCTTTGCTTTAATGAGCATTTAGGAGGCCCTACTATCAGGCCATTGGTAATGAGAAAGAGGCATGGTTTCGATTTACTATTGTAGTTTAAATAGATTTAGAAGCCAGTGAAATTGTTTTGTTCTAATTCTTCTATCCTTTTTTTCTCAGTTCACCGACCTCTCAAAGAAAGACTCTCCCAAAGTAGCTGGCGGTTTCCCAGTATGATAAGGCAAAGTAGCGAGAAAGTTTTCTTGTTTCCTTTGTGTTGCTTCTGCCCCACTTTAAACATCGGAGGCCCCGTGGAAATCGTTGGAGGACGCTTGGCAAGTATGGGCCATTATAAATGAAATACAAATCAAAAGCATCATTTCACTGGCTCCTTTAGGTTTTTAAGCAAAAGAATGTTCTGATCACTGAAGCCATTTCAGGGCCCGAAATTAGAAAGTAATAAAAAATATCACACTCTCCCTGGTGGGTAGTACATTTAATTGGTTCCCCAGCAGGAGTCCAGCTCCAAGTCAGAAATGCTTACCCTGCTTCGGAAGGACCGCATGCAAACACTACCAAATAAGTAAGAAATCAGGGAAAGGGAAACAGGAAAACCAGAGACAAATTCAGAAGTAAGTAGCACGGGGCTAGAAAAAAATAAAGAAAAAAAAAAATGCGTTAAGCCCCAATTTTTAAAAACACAAACATTTGCACACTCCACACCAGAACGGATGGCAAGTTTATGCGTTTGGATCAGTTTGGACCAACATCCCTATTTAGGATTGAAGTTATTCTTTGGATTAAATTCTGGCTGCAGGATGTTCTGCAGGAGAAAATGGACTGTGCTCACACAATACTGACTGTTTGGGATTTGTCTTAAAAGACTGGCCGGACCCTTGATTTGCAGCTCACTCTTGGCCTAAGCGCAGCATTCCCGGCCCGTCCTAGGAGTCTGGACGCCTCTTAGCTGGGACGTGCTGCATTATCCAGAAGGACCGCTGCGCCCACGGAGACTGATGCTCTGCTGCCCCCTTCTGTCCCAGCTGTCGCAGCAAGAGGCGGCTCTGCTCCAGGCTGTCCGGAAAGCTCAAGGACCACGGGTCCCCTGTCACCTGCACATTCCCAAAGCAGAAATGTCCTCTCTCCCTGTCCCCCTTGGGGTTTGGCCCTTTGAAATGGCTTCTTCCAGAAGCAACGTCAGCTCGTTCTCTCGCCTCCTTTTCCTCACCCCCTCCCTCTCTCCGTTCCAGATCTCGAAGTTTCCATAGGTAGAGTGGTCTGGAAAATGAAGTTGAAGGCAAAGACAGGGTTTTTTGTTTTCAAATGTCAGCACACTCTTGTCTAAATTATTGCCAAAGACAAATGGGATGAAGCGGAGGAAAGGAAAAGTGAGACTGAATAGCAGGAAAAAAGCCCTGACAGGAAGATCTATTGCCCTGTGGAGGGGCCTCCCCCGGGGGAGCTATTGGTTGAGATATTTAAAACTTGAGTGGACAAAACATTAGACCCTTCACCGCAGGGAACAATTCTGCAGCCGCTCCTGGGACCTGACCCTCATGAGCGCAGAGGTCCTTCCCAACTCTAATTTTTTATGATTTCTCAATTGACTTCCCATTCTATAAAAAGTATTCTGTTGCTGCTGAGGCATCCAACCGCCTTGACATTCCGTCTGTGGTCACGATGGTTTCAGTATACTTTTGTTTTTGTGCAGCATTAAAAATGCCCCTATACCTACTTCTGTTGAACCAAAGAAAAGCAAATTCACATAATTAAACCTATACACACGTAGATTAGGCAGGGGGTGGAGGAGTCTGACCCCACAACTGGCCAAGACATGACTCTCAGAGCACCCGGGGACTTGCCCTATGGCCTTGGGCAAATGTTTACCTCTTCTGAGTCACCAATTGTGACTTTGTCTCATTGGTCAGGATAAGAATTATCCGATGCCAGTTGGGAACATTTTAGAAGAGATAGCTTAGTTCTGCCTCTCATTGCCGACCGTTCCTTCTTTGGGTGGATTTTACATGTCTCTGCTTGCAAGCCTGGACTGGGGGAGACACAGGGAGGCACAGGGAGGTGGGATGTGTGGTCATGTTCTTTGCTTGCAGGTTCTCCCACTCTAGGGTAACTTGGCTCAATCATTTAGTTGGTAATTATCAGACTCTCATTAATTGCCAGGCATTGATCTAGGAGCTGGGGTGTCAAAGTGGAAGTGAACAAAGACCAGAAAACAGATGGAGTCCATGAGGATAAATCTTGGTGTCCGTTAACTGTTCTTAGGGTCAAGTTTAAAGCCCCACATTCTGCAGAGCATCATGTGATCTGGCCCCCTCCTCCCTGTACGAGTCCATTTCTGTTGCTTATAACAAAATACCCAGAACTGGGTAATTTATAACACAAAGAAACAATATTTATTGCTTACGGTTTCAGAGGCTGGGAAGTCTAAACTCCAGGTCTTCCTTGGTGGTGGCTTCAGCAACACAGGGTATCACATTGCAAGATGGAGGAAGCAGAGAGAGACTCTCAGGTGATCCCCTTTTAAAGCCCTCAGAACCATGCCCATGCCCACCATTATTGATCCATTCACCAGGCATGGTCCTCAGAATCCAATCACTTCTTCAAGGCTCCACCTTTCAATCACACAATAGGACTTCCTACCCTCTTTACGCTGTCACAGTGGGGACTAAGTTTTGGGGGGATATCAATCCATAGCATTCCACCTCTGGCGCCCACCAAAGCTCACATCCTTGTCACATACAAATACATTTATTTCATCCCCCAAATCTTATTTCAACTCGAAGGTCCAAAGTCCCATCAATGAAATTAAAACAAGTTATCTACTTCTCAGATACAATGGTGGGGCAAGCATAAGGTACATATTCCCATTCAAAAAGGGAGAAATAAGCCAAAAGAATGGGGTAAGGTAACAGATCCTAAGCAAGTCTGAAACCTAGCAGGGCAGGCATTAAATCTCAAAACTGGCGAATCATGACCTTGTCATGTTTGATGTCCTCTGCACTCTGGTGCAGGGGTTGGGTCCCCAAGTCCTTGGGCAGCTCCACTTTTCTGGCTTTCTTGGTCTGAGGCCATGCTTCAGCTCTCCCAGGCTGGTGTTGCACACTGGTATCTCTATACTTCTGGGGTCTTCATGGCAGTCCCACTCTCATGGCTCCACTGGGCATGGCCTTGGTGGGGCTTCTCTGCTGCAACTCTGACCTCACATTTCCTCTTGGCATTGCTCTAGCAAAGGCTCTATGTGGTAAATCTGCCCCTGCAACAGATCTCTTCCTGGGCCACCAGGCTTTTCCATACATCCTTTGAAATATGGGGGAGGCTGCCAAGCCTGCACAGCTCTGGCATAGTGTGAGCCTGCAGATCTAACACCCTGTGGATGCTGCCAAGGCTTTCAGCTTGTATTTTCCAAAGTTGCAGGTCCAGCCACACCTGGGGCCAATTTTGCCATGTCTGGAGCAGCTGAAGCATCTGGGGTGCTGGTGTGGGGAGCAGCATCCCGAGGTGAACTTGAGCAGCAAGTCCGTGGAGAGTGCCTCGGGCCTGGTCTCCAAGACTATTCTATGTCCCTAGGCCTTTGAGCCTATAATGGAAGATGAAGCCTCCAAGATGTCTGAAATGCCTTCAAGGTCTTTTTTTCCTTCTCTTAATAATCCCTTTTTTCTGTACTAATCTCCTTAGCAAACAGTGCCTCGGGCCTGGTCTCCAAGACTATTCTATGTCCCTAGGCCTTTGAGCCTATAATGGAAGATGAAGCCTCCAAGATGTCTGAAATGCCTTCAAGGTCTTTTTTTCCTTCTCTTAATAATCCCTTTTTTCTGTACTAATCTCCTTAGCAAACA
>NW_007726765.1:292669-299609 GCF_000696425.1 Galeopterus variegatus
CGCCTCGGGCCTGGTCTCCAAGACTATTCTATGTCCCTAGGCCTTTGAGCCTATAATGGAAGATGAAGCCTCCAAGATGTCTGAAATGCCTTTAAGGTCTTTTTTTCCTTCTCTTAATAATCCCTTTTTTCTGTACTAATCTCCTTAGCAAACAGTCGCTGGGCTACATCATTGAATTTTTCTCCTAAAAATGCTCTCTGCTTCTCTCCCACATGGCCAGGCTGAAAATTTTCCAAATCTTTATGCTCTGCTTCCCTTTTAAATTTTGGCTTTACCTCATGCCTTTGCTGCCATAACTCAGCACAGGCTGTTGCAAGTAGCCATGCAGCTTCCTGAATCCTTTGCTGCTGAGAAATTTCTTCCTCCAAATACCCTGGGTCAGTACCTTGAAGTTCCACATTCCATAAAGCTTTTGGGAATGAATGGAATGCAGCCAAGTTCCTTGCCAGTTCATGGCAAGGGTGATCTTTGCCCCAGTTTCCAATAAGTCACTTCTCAACACCCCACTTCTCTGGTACCAATTCTCTGTGCTACTCCATTTGTGTTGCTTATAACAAAATACCTGGAACTGGGTAATTTATAAGGAACAAATATTTATTGCTTACAGTTTCAGAGGCTGGGAAGTCCAAAGTCCAGGGAACACATCTGGAGGGTCTTCCTTGGGGGTGGCTTCAGCAACACAGGGTATCACATGGCAAGATGGAGGAAGCAGAGAGAGACTCTTACATGCTTCCCTTTTGAAGCCCTCAGAACCATGCCCATGACCACCATTATTGATCCATTCACCAGGCATGGTCCTCAGAATCCAATCACTTCTTCAAGGCCCCACCTTTCCATCACATAATAGGACTTCCTACCCTCTTTACACTGTCACAGTGGGGACTAAGTTTGGGGGGGACATTAATCCACAGCACTCCTCGTTTGATCTCCTCTTGGCCCTTCCTCCAGGCTCTGACCCTCCAGCAGGCTGGGTCCACCCTCATTTTCTTGGTGAGCTCTGCTCCTCTTCAGCACCTTCCCGGGTGCTCAGCCCCAGCGCCATTGGGCTTCTTCCCACGCCTTTCACCTAGTCAGTTCAGCTTCTCACTGTTCAGTTCCCAGACCCCTCAGCCTGGGTCAGGTCTCTCGAGCGTACGCTCCCCTGGCCCTGGCCCCATGTCTATCAGAGCCTGTGCCACAGGACGACTGATAACTCTAGGACTGGAGGTTGACTGTCGCTCTCCCCTGCTCCTAGCCCCTCTTGTTTGCCCTTGCTTCCCAGGGCCTCCCACCTGGCCTTGGTCCAAGTGTAGCTGTTGAGTAAATGAACAAATGAAAGGCTGAATTAATGCAGTGGAGTGACACCAGTAGGTATAAAGCACTGTCGCAGAGCAGAGATAATGAATTCCACCTGGAAGGGCTTCCGAGAGAAAAAAGTTAGAGTTTCCCTCTTGAGAAAGGTCCGGGGGCAGTTTCTGCAGGGCACGCTACCCAGCCAGCCTAGGAATGGGGCTGCCTTGTAGTTTCTCATTACAAAATAATATATATCTGTGGTGAGAAATTCAAACATTACTAGATGCTTAAATACCAGAAGTGGCCATCCTTACTGCTTACACATATCCTAGCCTTCTGCAGATAACCACTAGTTCCCTTCCTTCCTTTCAGACTTATTTTTTATACCTTTTCCCTAGTTGTAAATTTATTTTAAATAATGTCTTACTCTACTCAAAAAGGTTTATTGATGTCCTGTGGGGGGAGCCTGCCTCATTCCTTTTCTTAACTGGGGTCTTGGGCAAGTCTGGAGGAGCGTGTAGACCATCACTTATTTCCTGGGAGCCAATCTCCCAGCCCTAGGAAACAGAGGTTTTGGTCTGAAAAGACCACTTTCACTAGGTACAGTGACCAATGGCTTCTGTCACAAAGAAGAGTGAAAAATAAGACATACCAGAAAATCTCGATAGCACGGAACATATGAATAGTTTGAATGCATTTATGCTCGGAGCATATGAATAGTTTGAATGCACTTATGCTCGGTCATTCCCAGGTTCGGGGACCCCTTTCACTGATCGTTCTTCCACACTGCACACTGGAGCGCAGGCGTTGGCCCTCTTCATGACACTCTGGTTGGGGAAAGAGAAAGAGCGGTAATCAGAGCTGACATTTGGCAAGTGCCTGGCATTGTACTAAGTGCTCTACGTGCATCGTTTTATTCAGTCTTGATGACAACCTGTGAACTAGGTCCGACTATTATCATCCCCATTTTACAGAAGAGGGAACCGAGAGTCAGAGAATTCAAGTATCTTCCCAAGTTCAACAACTGAGTGTCAGAGATGGGACTTGAACCCGATAACTTGGCACAGGAGCCTGCAGGCTCACCTATTAAGCTTTTATTTGGGCATCTGTCTGTGTGTAAGCATGAGGGATGGGATATGGAATCAGAAGTCCTCGCTCTATCCCCTCTTAGCTGTGGAAGCTGGAAATATTTGAACTTCTCTGAGCCTCAGTTTCAACTCCTGCAAATGGAAATAGTAAGTGTCATCCCACAGGGTTGTTGGGGCTACTAAACGGAATCACAGGGGGAAGTATTTGGTCACCTCTAGCACATTCTGCCATTTTCAGGAGTGCCTCTTAATTTCGTAGTGGCACTTTTCAAGAGGGGGACCCTAAGGCTGGCTGGTACCCCTGAGAAGAGCAAGGCTGAATGGCAAGGATCACCCGCATCTAGGTTGGGGGTGGGTGGAGAATGGCAGCTGTCCTTTCTCCCGAGCTGTCCACCCTAGCTGTCCTTCTCTTCCCCCTTCTCCCGCTGCACGGTCATTATTGATGTAGATTTGTGCCCACCGTAGTCCTTTTCATGACTGCTTTTGTGTTTTTTAAAAAAAATATTTTATTGTCCTTGTCAAGCAATTTGTGCTTAGAGTGAACAGTCAAATAACATAGAGAAGTAAAAAATAACCATATTTTAAAAATGCTCACCTCCATGTTTTCAAGGTACTTCATTTCTTTGGTTCTTGGCATGTGGGTTATAGACTCTGTATTACCCAGAGCAGGTTTTTAAAATAGCATACAAATACCACCCTTCCTCCGAGTCTTGTTGAGGAAAGTCTTGTGAGATTTTAGTAGGCAGAGTAAATAAGGAAAGAAAACCTCTTGAACAAATCAGGTGGGTATTCCCAACCCTAGCAGATCGGAATCAGATTTTTCTCCTGCTTTGGGGTTGTTCAAGTTTCAATGTCATGCAGGGGAAAGCTGATCTTGGTTTATAACATGCCCTGTGAAGTGTCTATTTTTTTTCTTTAAAATACCAAACACTCGCAGAGAATGTAAATATGCCCCTTCTCCTCCTCTATGGCCTCTTTCCTCCAGCAAATGTGTGAAATCTCACGCGTATCCACAAGCACAGGAGTGTCTGATTCAGGACGACAAGGCTGTTCTCCATGCTTCTGTCAGAGGCGCCAAACCCCAAAGCCAAGCGAGACCAGATGGAAAACCACAAGACCAACCCCCTGCCCTTTGCAGTGTGTTGTCACCTCATTTGGATGTGCATTAAGTAAAAAGACCGAGGGGGTCAACCCCATTTCTGAGTGGCACTTAGCAAGTGGGGTAGCTTCCCACACCTAACTCACCGCACGTCACCAGCCCACCGCTCTCCTTAGCTGACCGCCTAAAAGCCACTGCCTCTGTCCTGCCACCGCTTCCCAGCTTACCTTCCCTGCTTCAGAACAGACACTGGAAAAGAACTCAGGCACACTGTGGGGAAATAGAAGAGCCCAATAGCAATGATTTATCATGGGTTCGTGAATAAGTCCTGTTGGAGAAACAAAGTAATACACAGAATATCTTCAGTGCTTTATAGTTTGCCAAGCATTTTCCCATTTGTGATCCCCTTTGACCCTCTCAACCCCGGTAAAAAGAACAAAGAACGTATAATTCCTATCTCACAGAAAATGATATTGGGGCTCCTAAAGGTTGAGGATTTGCCCACATAGAGGTGGGGCTAGGACTTCCTACTCTCCGCTCCCTTCCCCAAAACCTGTCTTGAGAGCTCCCAGTAATCTGATGTTTTTTCAGCAGAAGATGAACTTGGAGGAATGAATGACCTGAAGTCACAGCTGCTGGGCTCCCAGACTCCATCACGCCCACTCTCCCCTCAAAGCCCCATTTTTGGTTCTCTCATGGGATCTGTGTGGGAACATTGTGCCCAGCACCCAGTGTAGCCACGTGGCCTCCTCCTCCTCCCCGCACAGCAGCTTGACTGGCGGCTGACGTGTCTCTCTGAGAACAGCCTGGGAGTGGGCAGGCTGGCATTTTTGGGGGGTTGCTGTCCCAGGTGATATTTTTCAAACTTGTTTTTGAAAAAACAAAAAATCAAGTCTGGTTTGTGTCTTGCTATTCCAGAAGGAGTGGCTGTGGGGGGGCATCAGACAAGGTGATCCTGAATTGCCCCAGGGTAGAAACAATTGCTGAGAGAGAAACACAGTTTTTGACCTGCAGGAATTTGAAGAAGTGACACACAAGAGCCATGTTGGCCCTTGGTTCCAGCAGTCAGGGCCGATCAAAGACCCTAGTGTTCACCATGACCCTGGCCACTCATTTCCTCTTAGATTTGCAGGAGACCACACACAGGCACACAAAATCATCCTACAAAGGCCAGCCACTTGTTTGTAATTTGCATGTAGGTCCACCAACTGAAATCTGCCTTATTTAAACTGTGTTTAGTTTCAAATTCTAGAAGAATCTTGTCCTCTTTTCCCGCAGCAGGCTTCTCTTGCCCTCTTCCCAGTCGTTACTGTCTGCTTATATCAGAAGTGGTCAATAAGAACCAGAAGGGTAGTTCAGGTAGGAGCAGTAGTAAGCCCCTAGTTTGTTGGCTTGTTGGCTGAATTTGAAAACAAAATATTGGTCTTATAATCATCATCATCATCATCATCTGTGCTAAGGACTTTATAAACATAATCTCATTTAATCCTCAGACTAATTAATTAGGTATAAATGCACGAGTANAACTTGGAGGAATGAATGACCTGAAGTCACAGCTGCTGGGCTCCCAGACTCCATCACGCCCACTCTCCCCTCAAAGCCCCATTTTTGGTTCTCTCATGGGATCTGTGTGGGAACATTGTGCCCAGCACCCAGTGTAGCCACGTGGCCTCCTCCTCCTCCCCGCACAGCAGCTTGACTGGCGGCTGACGTGTCTCTCTGAGAACAGCCTGGGAGTGGGCAGGCTGGCATTTTTGGGGGGTTGCTGTCCCAGGTGATATTTTTCAAACTTGTTTTTGAAAAAACAAAAAATCAAGTCTGGTTTGTGTCTTGCTATTCCAGAAGGAGTGGCTGTGGGGGGGCATCAGACAAGGTGATCCTGAATTGCCCCAGGGTAGAAACAATTGCTGAGAGAGAAACACAGTTTTTGACCTGCAGGAATTTGAAGAAGTGACACACAAGAGCCATGTTGGCCCTTGGTTCCAGCAGTCAGGGCCGATCAAAGACCCTAGTGTTCACCATGACCCTGGCCACTCATTTCCTCTTAGATTTGCAGGAGACCACACACAGGCACACAAAATCATCCTACAAAGGCCAGCCACTTGTTTGTAATTTGCATGTAGGTCCACCAACTGAAATCTGCCTTATTTAAACTGTGTTTAGTTTCAAATTCTAGAAGAATCTTGTCCTCTTTTCCCGCAGCAGGCTTCTCTTGCCCTCTTCCCAGTCGTTACTGTCTGCTTATATCAGAAGTGGTCAATAAGAACCAGAAGGGTAGTTCAGGTAGGAGCAGTAGTAAGCCCCTAGTTTGTTGGCTTGTTGGCTGAATTTGAAAACAAAATATTGGTCTTATAATCATCATCATCATCATCATCATCTGTGCTAAGAGGCTTGTTGGCTGAATTTGAAAACAAAATATTGGTCTTATAATCATCATCATCATCATCATCTGTGCTAAGGACTTTATAAACATAATCTCATTTAATCCTCAGACTAATTAATTAGGTATAAATGCACGAGTATCCCCATTTTACAGATAAGAAAAATTGCGGCTTAAGGAAGTTAATTAAGTTGCCTAAAGTCATACATTGGCAGGGAGAGTTGAGATCCACACGCAGAACTATCTCACTCCAGAACCTTGTACTTTGAGCCATTGCCTATATAGATTAGTGATTCTCAAACTCTAGGTGCAGCTTGCAGGCAATATTTATACTTTGGTCTCATCTATACTTCCACAAACAAAATTTTACTAACAAGCCTCCACAGTGACAGAGCCTGGAAAGCAAGTTCTTTTTCCCTCTTGATTCTAGAATTAGTCTATTCTGTAGTCAGTAACTCAGCCACTTTGAGAGTTCAGCCCTGACTGTATGAGGGCTCCATGATAGTACTATAGGAAATAAAAGCCCTCAAGAACAGAAACCTTTTCTCTGAAACAACTGTTGCCAGATAAAATACAGAAGCAATGTTAAATTTGCATTTCAGATAAACAATGAATAAAGTTTTAGGATAAGTATGTCTCATGCAATATTTGGCCTATATTTACAATTATTCCTTGTTTATTTGAAAAGCAAATTTAATTGGGTATCTTGTGTTTTTATTTGCTAAATCTAACATCCCTACCGGAACTCAAAACAAATATATCTGAACTGACCAAGAAAATGTGATGTGGGTCTGGTGCCCAAATGCATTTCAGAGGCATAGTTAATGTGGTTACAATGATAATAATAACAATAGTTAAGCACTGGAACACTGGGATTTCTGGGAAGCTTCTGTGGTTTTTGTGAGATCAACCTAATAGATATTTGAATTAGAATTGGCACAGAAAGTCTGAGACAAATATATATATATATATAATCCAAAGTTACTTCAAATATATACAAGCATATATATATATATATGTCAGAGTATATATATATATGCTTGTATATATTTGAAGTAACTTTTTTTTTTTTTCCTTTTTGTCTTTTTTCGTGGCCGGCAA
>NW_007726765.1:300144-303688 GCF_000696425.1 Galeopterus variegatus
CCTCGCTCAGCCAGTGAGCGGCCGGTCTGTATGTGGGATCCGAACCCCCGGTGGGAGCGCCACCGCGCTTCCCAAGTGGCACACTGTAGCAGTTCGCCACCGGGCCGGCCCTGAAGTAACTTTTGACTAGAGCAATTCTCAATCCCGTCTACATATTGGAATTACCTAAGGAGCTTTAAAAAATAGTGATGCATGGGCTCCACTGCCAGAGATTGGTCCCGGGCATGGCCTAGGCATGAAGGCAACCTGCTGACGGTAAAGGAACCTAACATTTCAAGGCTTTGCAAGTGGTGTGGACGAAACCATGGTTCAGGAGTTCAGAAGAGCACATGCTCTACAACTGGAGTGGCCCCAATAGCTTCCCTGGAGAAACAGGGAACCCAGCAGGTGGAAGGATGGGGAAGGTTTGGACAGGTAGGGAGGAGCAACGAGCATATGCCAGGTGAAGGGAAGGGTTTGGAGCACAGGGTTAGGGAGAACAAAGTGTAAGCCGGGAACAGAACACAGACCAATCAAATTCAGGTGGCACATCTAAGTAGGATCAAATTTTTTCCTATTAAACCATTTTTGTTTCTGTGTATAAAAGTAATACATGAAGTTGGAGGATTTTGGAAAATTCAGAAAAACAAGATGAAGAAAAAAACATTGCCTGACAATCCATCATTAAATGGAAATAACTTTTAAATTTTGACTACTTTTCTATGTCTTTTGGACATTGTTGAGAACAAACCATATCACAATTTGTAACAGATATTTTTTACTTAACATTATATCGAAAGCATTCCCCAGTATCATTAGAAATTCTTCATGAACACTTATGCTGGTTGTAATGGTTGCCATGTTATCAATGTAGCATGTCTCTCAACCTTCCTCCTAAACTTGGACATTCAGGCCATGTCCAATTTTTTACATATTTTGGGGGTTGATTTGAGACTTGTAAGAAGTGAGTGGGGGAATCCAAATATAGGACTTCCCTGAGGAGTCCATGGGCTGAAAGAATTTGCAGGCACCTGCTTCAAACTGTGCTCTCTTAAGTCCTAGAAAAGAGTCTNAACATTATATCGAAAGCATTCCCCAGTATCATTAGAAATTCTTCATGAACACTTATGCTGGCTGTAATGGTTGCCATGTTATCAGTGTAGCATGTCTCTCAACCTTCCTCCTAAACTTGGACATTCAGGCCATGTCCAATTTTTTACATATTTGGGGGGTTGATTTGAGACTTGTAAGAAGTGAGTGGGGGAATCCAAATATAGGACTTCCCTGAGGAGTCCATGGACTGAAAGAATTTGCAGGCACCTGCTTCAAACTGTGCTCTCTTAAGTCCTAGAAAAGAGTCTTGAAGTCCAAACCAGGCTTCAGGTTCATCCTCAAAGTCAAAATGGTGCCCCGCTTCGGGTATTCTAAGCATTGTCTCTCCAGCCCTAAATCACTATTCCTAACTAACAGAGGTGCCCCTTCTTCCCATACAGACCTCCGTCTGGCGGAGGAACTACTGTTGGGACCTAAGATTTTTTTAAACACCCAGTTAAATTGGTGTAATTGGATAGAATTGCAACTTCTTTGCCTCCAGCTGTGAGCCATAATCTGTTTCACACTGGTGTGTTGTTTCACTTGATTTTTAGTACTTTTCCCAGAGTTGTGGGATGGGGTACAAGGAGAGAGCCCTTTCCCGCTTTTCAATGTGTAGATTATTTTTCCATCACTCTGAAGGAGTCGCAGGCAGTTGGACTGTCATTGTTAACTCCCCTTGGGCTAGGACTCTCCTGTGAGCCCAAGGTCTTAGCACTCAACTCTCCAGGGTCTACTATTTAAAATATCTAAGCAATATGGAAACAATCCAATCAGGAAGGAACAGTTGGGCAAGCCTGAAACTCAGTCCTGTGCCAGATGTGAACAAAATGGAATTTTGTTCAAGGCTCACCTGACCCAATTCCCAAGTAGATCATGCTACTATGTTACTTTCTGATCAGTTTTAAAAACATGAACCAGACACACATTTTGTGGATTGGAAAATAAAAACTGGGGGGAAACAAAGAAGCTTGAAGTACATTCTTAATACTTAATGATCTTTATCAGAACCCTACAGTTGAACACAGGTTCAATAGGGAGGGGTGTTTTTGGCCCCAACCCAACTCTATTACAAGGGTACTTTGAACAGTTCATGGAAAAATAGAATTAAAAGATAATATAAATCCTTCCATGAACTTTTTGAAGTGCCCTCATGTTTAGACTCCTTTCCTCTCTTGGGACACCCTGTCTCTCATGTTGAACCCGTGCCTGTTCCTGACCTTAGCTGATGGTCATCAATTCCACGGAAGACTCATATGCTGGATTAATGCTTCCCAAACTTGAGTGCACACCAGAATCACCTGGAGAGCATGTTAAATTCAAGACTACAGGAGCACACTTCTGATTCAGTAGGCCTGGAGTGGGGGATCCAAGAATTTGCACCTTTAACAAGTTCCCAGGTGATGCAGTTGCTGTTGGTCAGGGGACCAACTTTGAGAAGGACTGTGTTAGATTTTGTAGGTTCCTTTAAAAATACCTAGTGTGGTTATTGGAAATCCACAGTGATTTCACCACCTCCCTTATCCCAGGGCAGACAGTCTTGCTCCTCAACCTCACGGATCTGGACCAGCCTCATAATTCTTCCAGTACAGTGGTTTAGAAGCCTGCTATGCAAAGTGTGTTCTCTGGACAGCAGCACTGGCACCACCCAGGAGTGTGACAGAAATTTGGAAACTCAAACCCTACCCTCGGATTATTAAATCCGTATCTGCATTGAACGAGATCTTGGACGATCTTTATACACAAAGTTTGAGAAGCATGGATCTAGGCACCCAGAATTACACTGGAGCTGGAGCCAATTGGCTTAATACAACACAAGCACTTCATTTTAGAGATGAGAAAATGAGAGCCCACAGAAGCCAAATTGCTTACGCTGCCTTATAAGGTGCCGATTTTCCTGGGCTTGCTACGGTGACAGCTTGCTTAAGTGTTAGCTGATAACCTTAAAAATGCAACGTGAATCACCCCCCCACCCCCAAGTAATATCATTGCATTTTCAAGTGGGTCATAGAAATGGAAAAGTCTGGACCTGAAGAGTAGGTGTTCTAACTATTGAATGACAGGCAGAAGAGGCAAAACAAATACCACTTTCACCAAATGGATGCTGACACAAAAAACACAGCTTCTAGAATGGGGCTAGTAATTAGGTCTGCCCCACCTAATTCCTGGCTGGAATCCTGGGCTACATGACCAAAGCTTTGATAATACTGCTCTATATAGAGCAGGACAATAGGGCCTGTACTTACCACCCTCATAGTCCTAGAGAGACACTCACGTTCCTTTTCTCAGAAACATCCCACAAAGCCAGCATTGCAGGCAGGTTGAGACAGAAAAAAAGAATATTGCTTTGGGATATAGCAAAAAAGGTTTGTACAACATTGTAACTTGATTAAAGATGGAAGGAAAAGGCTGGACATGGGGCCGGCCCGGTGGCGCACTGCTACAGTGCGCCGCTTGGGAGCGCGGCGGCGCT
>NW_007726765.1:304432-326644 GCF_000696425.1 Galeopterus variegatus
GAAAAAAAAAAAAAAAAAAAAGGCTGGACATGGCTTGAACATAGGGCTGGAAGGGACCATGGTGAGCCAATCCCAAGGTCCTCAGTCCTGGCCAGTGGAGCCATTTGTTGGTTTTGGGAGGGGTCTGGGGTGCAATTGGGGGAACAGTCTAATGGATCAGGGTGGGACAAACCTCAGGTGGGGGTTCCCAGGGCCAGGAGTGGGTGTGCGCAGTGCAAGCAACATTGATTTATGTGCCAGGTGGGCCAGATTTAACCTGTCCCACCACCATCCCCAATTTTTAAAGAAACAAAGTGGTTCTTAGCTTTATTTTCATTATGGAGTCCTTAAAGAATCTGATTAAAGCTATGGACTCTCACCAGATGCATCTGTGTGTACGATTTCAGAGGTTTCATAGCCCCAGAAACATGAATCTCTAGGGGATCCAAAGACCTCAAGTGAAGGACTCTTGATCAATGCTCTAAGTCAGTGCTTGCTCAAAGTCACATGCTGGTTAGTGGTAGAAAGGGCACCAGGCCTCCTAACTCCCTGTGCCGAGACCTCTAGAAGACTCCAAATTCTATCATTGAGAGACACATAAAGTAACCCAATGTGGGAGCTTAACCTAGCTGAGCTTGCACCTTAAAATAACATCTTGCCTGTACATCTTTGAAAGTTAAATGAAAAGCAAAGGTCTAAATTGAGGAGTTCTATTCTATAAATATGTATTAAGCACCTACTATGTAAAAGACTGTTCTAAACATAGGATAAAGCAGCCAACCAGTCAGATAGTGGCCCTGCCCTTGGGAAGTCTATGGTCTAGCCAGGGAGATAGAAAACGAACAAGAACTAATTATTATAAGTTGCTGCTTAATGAGCATTATAAAGGTTATCTTGAACTCTTTTGGAGGAACTGTGCTAAATAAATGATTAACTTTAATACTATAAATAGTGTTAAACCCACATGTTTATGAATAATTAAAGGTTCTTCCATTATAGCAACTCAATGCTCAGGGCACCTCTGTTGAGCTGTTCCTTCTTGCAGCAGTTGTCCCAGCTTGCAGTGGCAGCTCCAGAGTGTCCCTGCGGGTGTCCCCCTGATGCGTGTGCTCTGGTGCCTGTCTCGCCTATGGGAGGGATGTAGGCTCCCCTACATTCGGAGCCAAAGCCAGACTCTCCAATTGGAATACTCTGTAAATATTTACAGTATCGCTGCACTCCCTTCTCACATCAAATTCCGGGGATAATCAGAAAAATGAATGAACTCAGACCGACCCATGTGACAGTATGATAAATATTTAGATGGGGCATTTGGGGATGCCGGCTATGAAGCCATGGAGACTGGCTGTGGACTTTGTTCTAAAGAAGAAGTAATTGACATCGCTCTATTTCTTTTTTTTTTTTTTTTTCCTTTTTGTCTTTATTCGTGTCCGGCAACGGACCGCAACCCTCAGTGTTGCGCCCGTACCGGACCGGGACCGGCAATGGGATCGCAACCCTCGGTGCCGCGCCCGCCCCTCGCTCAGCCAGTGAGCGGGAACCGGTCTGTATGTGGGATCCGAACCCTCGGCGGGAGTGCCGCCGCGCTTCCCAAGCAGCGCACTGTAGCAGTGCGCCACCGGGCCAGCCCAACATCGCTCTATTTCTGAATATCCAGAATAAAGTTAGGGGAGAATAAAATATCCCACTTGGGGAATGATTGATGCTCAGGCCCACTTTATTCTGGCAATTGGAAGCACGCTCTTCGCACGTGGATGGTGGAATAGTGGGGAGCCTGTGCTTTTTATGGCAAAGCTGCTGAGTCGCTCAGAGACGGGCGATCAGGTGAATGGAATGACGTCCTTTAGGCCCCTCAAAGTTTGTTGTAAATGCTGGTGGATTTATAAAATTTTTTAAGTTCCAAGTGTACCACAAGGGTGTTAGAGGAACCCATACCCCAAATTGGTGACCAGCCTACAGTGTGAGGTGATAACTTGGAGGAAATGATGGTTTAAAAACAAAAAAGACTCACACCTCCGAACTTGAGTTGTGAGGCACTTGAAAGAAAGGGCCCAAAAGTTTCCAAGGAATTTTCCCTCTTTTAAGAAATATCCAGGTGAGAGTCTGGCTCTGCCCCTTCCTCCCTGCCAAGAAGGATATCAGAGAGCTTTGCTGAGCAACACACAGAGGTGTTGGGATCTGCCTGGCAATTCCCGCCCTCCCCTTTGCTCACCGCTTGGCCTGGTTGGGCTTAGCTGCCCCAGGATCCTGGGTGTCTGGGGAAGCTGGCTGAGGTCCCTGCAACCCCTCTTCCTACTACCACTGAGGAAGTCACTAATGTAAGCACGCTTTCCGGATGGGGACAGGGCTCTGTGCTCCCATGTGACATCTTGTCTCACATAAGGAAAGGAAATGCTGAAATAACCCAGGAAAGACACATCTGGGATGGAGCAGAAATACCATCTCTTGGAACACTGTTTCTCAAGATTCTCTTTTCTAGGAAAGGGACCCCAAACTATCAGAATCCAAACCCTAGGCTGGCCGAGATTGGGCCCAAATCAATGTAGGTGGGGCAGGGAGAGGGACGAGGAGAGGTGTACACATTGGGAGCTCCACCCAGGCAGAAACCCAGTTTGGATGAGTCATATTTAAATCCCTTCTTCCCTCCCAGGAGTAAGACAGATGGGTCATTTCTTGTTAGTATTTTAAAATGCCCCATCCCTTCTCCATTCTGATCTGCACATGTGGACATTGGTTGTGTGTACAGGTATACCAGCAAGATTGCTTATTTATACTCATTCAGATAATTAAGACATTAGAGAGCTAAGTTGTTGTTCTTAATAAAATTTCAAAAATTAAAAAAAAAATTTTTGGAGTACTGAACAAATTCAAAAATTAGTCAAGAGGAGTGAACCAATTTAGAGATAGAATCAACCATCTCCACCAAGCTCCAAGCATCAGGCAGTAGATATCGGCACAGGCACCTAGCCATAGCTTGGGGTGAAGGAATCCCCACCTGGCCAAGGCTTCATTTATACTGTGCTTCCAGTGCACCTCTGTCTCTTCCAGGTGTGGCTCTGCCATCCAGGAGACTGGCATCCTGCTGCCAGTCTCTTGGAAATGTTAAGCTAATGGCCTGTTGCATTACAACTGTGCATTTAGGGTTTGCTTCCCAACTTTTTCCTGGATGGCTTGAGGAAGTTCATGCATTTAAGGATAGTGCTCACAAGTTTGGCTTGTGATTTCTGCCATCAGTAAACCACTGCCTGACTGCAAGAAGTTGGCTGAGGGTTGCCCCGTGGCTGGTGCATCAGGTGCCTCCTCCCAGTTCCTTTCTAAGTTTAATTGGCTCTTAATTTAATTTATTTATTTAACTATTTATTATTGGAACATAGATGATTGTACATATCTGTGGGGTACAGGATTGAGTATCAATACTTGTGTGTAATATGTGATGGTCAAATCAGGATAATCAGCATATTCTTCATTATACAATGTAATTGATTTTCGTGGCCCTTTACCAATTCCTCCCTTTCCGTCCTCCCTTTTTCCCATTCCCACTGCTGGTAACCTCAGTTCTGTTTTCTTCTCTTAAAAGTTCAACATATTATTGAGATTGTTGTATCTTTCTTTCTTTTTTTATTTTTTTATTTATTATTAGTTCCCATATATAAGCGAGGACATGTGGCTGGTTTATTAAACTTAACATAATTTTCTCTAAGTTCATCCATGTTGCTGTGAATGTTAGTATTTTATTCTTTTTTATGGCAGTGTAGTATTCCATTGTATAAATATATCACATTTTCCTTATCCAGTCATCTGATGATGGATATTTAGGTTGGTTCCAACTCTTGGCTACTGTAAATAGAGCTGCAACAAATATGGGAGTACAGGTGTCCCTTTGACGTGATGATTTCCAATCCTTTTGATATATACCTAGCAATGGGGTTGCCATCATATGGCAGAGTTGATAAGTGATTTCAGCAAAGTGGCAGGATACAAAATCAACATGTAAAAATCAGTAGCATTTTTATACTCCAACAATGAACTAGGAGAAAAAGAAATCATGAAAGCTAGCCCATTTACATTAGTCAGCAAAAAGATAAAATACCAATAGATAAAGTTAACCAAGGTTGTGAAAGAGTTCTACAATGAGAACTACAAATCACTGTTGAAAGAAATTAAAGAGGACACAAAAAGATGGAAAGATATTCCATGCTTTTGGATTGGGGGAATTAACATTGTGAAAATGTCCATATCGCCCAAAGCGATCTATAGACTCAACACAATCCCCAACAAAATACCAATGATACTCTTCACAGAAATAGAAAAAACAACCCTAACATTCGTATGGAACAACAAAAGATCCCAAATAGCCAAAGAAATCCTGAGCAAAAATAAATAAATAAAGCCAGAGGCATAACACTACCTGACTTCAAATTATATAAAAAGCTATAGAAACCAAAATAGCATAGTGCTGGCAGAAAAACAGACACACAGACCAACAGAACAGAATAGAGAACCCAGAAATCAACCCATATACCTACAGCTAACTGATCTTTGACAAAGGCACCAAGAACACAGGTTGGAGAAAAGACTTCCTCTTTAATAAGTGGTGCTGGGAAAACTGGACATCCATATGTAGAAGAATGAAACTAGACCTGTACCTCTAGCTATGTACCAAAATCAACTCAAAATGGATTAAAGAATTAAATATATGTCTTCAAACTATACAAGTCCTGAAAGAAAATATAGGGGAAACATTGCAGGAAGTAGATTGGGCAAAGACTGTATGAATACGACCCAAAAAGCACAGGCAATGAAAGGAAAAATAAACCAATGGGTTATATCAAGCTAAAGAGCTTCTGCATAGCAAAAGAAACAATTAACAGAGTGAGAGACAACCTACAGAGTGGGAGAAAATATTTGCAAACTATGCCATCTGACAAAGGATTAATATCTAGAATATACAAGGAACTCAAACAACTTCACAGTAAAAAGACAAGTAACCCGATTAAATAATGGGCAAAGGAGCTGAATAGGCATTTATCAAAGGTAAATATATGAATGGCCAACAGGCACGTGAAAAAATGCTCAACATCACTCAGCATCAGGGAAATGCAAATCAAAGCCACATTGAGATATTATCTCACTCCGGTTAGACTGGCCATTATCAAAATAACAAATGCTGGTGAGGATGTGGAGAAAGAAGAACTCTTCTGCACTGTGGGTGGGACTGTAGGTTAGTACAGCCATTATGGAAAATGGTATGGAAGTTCCTCAAACAACTACAGATAGAACTGCCATATGACCCAGTAATCGGCTCTTTAAATGGTTGCCCATCTCTTGGGATTGCACAACTGCTCCTTTGACATTTATGCCTTAGAAGAGGGAGATATTAAAACGGGATCCAAAGACCAAATGGGGTAAGGCTGGGTGGGTGATGAGAGGGCTCTGTGTGAGCTTCTGAGCTCTCCTCTGCCCTGCAACCCTTGGGCCAAGCATGGTGATAAGGTTTCAGGGGTTTTCGACATAGTTTCCTGGTTCTCACCAGGAAAAAAGACAAAAGTTTTGGAGGAAGCAGACCCTGCCCCTGGCCCCTTGAATGCCCCATTCTTACTAAATTGGTATTTAGCTGGTGATGTCTGAGACTTTGTTATGATAGTTTCTACTGATTTTTGTGCTGCCTCAAATACACAGTCCCTCTCTGAGGAAAGTATAATAAATGGAATAACGGGAAATTGGATAAGAAGACATCAAAAGCCATCCCTATTGCCTGATCCAGCGCAGCTGGCCGATGCATGTCTCCACCTGACCATAGCTGCGCTCTCTGCCCTCTGGAAAGACTAGCCAGGCCAGTGCTGCCCCCCGCCCACCACCGGGGACTGGTCACTGCACAGACAAGCAGCCTCATCAGTGCCTCAAAATGCCGTAGTAGCTGCTTGATAAAATATCTGGTTCTCCCAGATGTAAACACAATTGCAATCAACAATGTGTTAAGACTTTCATCTGGTTCTCATATCAGCTGTTGTTTTTCTTGTGGAATAAAATGCTTTGTTGACTTCCCCCCAAATTAAACTAAACTAAACTAAATTAAAATGATAATGCTCAGCCAAATAAAGGAAATTGAGATATCTCATGAAAGTGAAAAAAGGAATCATTGCTTTGAGGGACATAGATGAGTAGATTTGTGGACTTGGGCAATGACCCGGGCTGGACATTTTTAGCAGCAGAAGCCAAAAAGGAAATGCTGTGGGCAACACGACGTGTGCCCTCTTCTGGAGTAGAACATACCCCCTCATTAACATCATCTGCTGAGTGGATGAGAAGTCGACAGGCATAGCAAGAATCAGCAGTAACAGTCCGTAACTTGCTGGATTGTGACATAATTTTTCATTATGTCACGTGAAAAGCCAGGGGATGATTTAATTCTGCTTCTGTCTCCTAAACAATTTTGACTCTCTGTGTAATGCCTAATGAGCACCTCTCCTTGCCCAAGCTGTGATCTTTGTTGAGGACTTGCCCCAAGATTTTGTGGTTCTGGGATCCCCAACTTCACCCACCCATTGAGGAAATGAGCAAAGGCGGATGGTCTTCTGAGACACAAACCTGGCAGGGTGGGTGATACGTGACATCTCCAGCAAGAGGGAGCAAGAGTGACTGGTTCTTTGGTTTTTTCATCTGTAAAATGGAGATGATTTTTCTCATCTCTTGGAATGGTTATAAGCAGGCGATGAGGTGGTATGTGCGAATCATGAGTACTTCCTGCTGCTCGGGCACAGAGGAGGTGCTCAGAGAATTCCAGCATCTTTCTCCTGTAGCAGATCAGGATGTCACACGCAATCCCAGACCTGGGTGCTCTCAGGTAGGGGTGTGCAGAGCTCTGTTTTGCAAGGGTGAGCATTGTTTCTCCCTTGCTGCAGTCACCTGGAGACAAAAAGGCCTATATCAGAGCTTCTTAACTTTTTTTTTTAGGACATCACCTATCTGAGAATCAGATAAAAGCCATGGTCCCTCTCCATATAAAAACAAAAGCAATGAATGATGTCAACCCTTACGAAGCACTTACTATGTGCCAAACACTTGCTGAGTACTTTCAGGGATTATTTAATTTCCCAACAACCGTAAAAGGAAAGTACTATTTATTATTGCCAAATGCAAATGCTGAAGCAAAGAAAGTTAAGTAACTTGACCACAGCTATACTTTGTTTATTAGCTTCTGGGGCTGCCGTAACAAAGTATAACTGGGTGGCTTAAGACAGCAGAAGTGTATTCTCTCTCAGTTCTGGGGGCTGGATTGGACCTGGAGATCAAAGCATGCGCAGGGCTGTGATCTCTCAAAGGCTCTACGAGAGAATCGGTCCAAGCCCTTCTCCTACCTTCTGGTGTTGCTGGCAAACCCTGGCATTCTCTTCTTGCTGCTGAATGACTCCAGTCTCTGTCTCTATCATCACATGGCATCCTTCCCTGTGTATATGACTCTCTGTGTGTCTCTTCTTCCTCTTCTTATAAGGACACCAGACTTATTGGGTTAGGGCCCACCTTAATGACCTTATCTTAATGTACTAATTACATCTGCAAGGACTATATTTCCAAATAAGGTCACATTCTTTGGTACTGGGGATTAAGACTTCAACATATCCTTTTGGAGGACACAACCAACCCATAATACTTAGTAAATAGTAAAGTTAGCATTTGGACCCAGGTAGTCTAGCTCCTGAACCTGACTCCTTAACCCACTGCACTGAACTACTTCCCTAAAAGCACACAGATGCACACACACACCAAAATATTGCATACAATGTCAAGGGGTTCTAGACTCCCTGCAGCCCACCATGGACGGTGGGTGGTTACAGTGGTCTTCCCTTCCCATCCAGGAGCCCTGGGCTCAGGAAGGCTGGGCTGCAGGGACAGTGCACCAGGAAGACTCTGTGTGAGCAGGAGGCCAGAGCAGGTGGGGAGGGCAGTGGGACTTGCTTCCTGGAAGCTGGCTAGGGAGACCTCGGCATGGTGAGTTGTCCTAAGTGTGCCCTGGACATGTGGGCACTGTCCTCAGAGAAACAAGCAGAAACCAGGATAGGACTTCTTCACTGCCATTAGCTTTTAAGCACCTATTATGCCTCTGGCACGGTGCTGGGGGCCAGGGATCCTAGGATAAATTTGAAACCATGTTGGTCCTCCAAAATTTAAGACCTGGTTGGATAAAAGTCAAGAGATGCTGTGAGTCAGAATCTCAGTGAGTTGGCAACAGCCAAGCAGACAGCCACATCCAAGTCCATCTAAAACAGATCTCCAGGAGTCAAAGAAGGGATTGGAAATAAGCACAAGGAAGTCAGAATTCAGGACAGCCACCAGGGCAGTGAGCTCTGTAGGCACCAACAAGGTCACAACGATGCCTAGAATCCAGGCTGCCTTTCTCACTGTTTTCAGGTCTGCTCGGTCCCTTTGTGTCTCTGTGCCATCGTACATGCTGTGCCTTCAGCACAAAGGGGTCCTCGCACCTCCTCTGGGTCTGGCAAAACCCCCCCCCCTCATTCTTCAAATGTCCTAGAGATTGAGCCCTGGTGCTGCATTCTCAGCAGAGTTGGCAGCTTCCCATCTGTCACCTCCACCTGTTGCTCTGTTATCACTGGGGGCTGCCATGTCCCATTCATGGCCTGCCTCACCCAGTCGACAATGGGGCCCTGAGCACAGAACATCACCTTCCTTACCCCTTGGTCCCAGAGTGCAGGATGGTGCCTGTCTCCTAGTTAGACAGTCAGTGTCTTAGTCCATTCAGGCTGCTATAACAAAATACCTTAGACTGGGTAATTTATAAACAATAGAAATCTATTGCTCATGGTTCTGGAGGCTGGAAAGCACAAGATCAAAGTGTCGGCAGATTCACTGTCTGGTGAGGGCCCATTCCTCATGGATGGGGGCTTCTTGCTGTGTTCTCACATGGTGGAAGGGACAGAGGTGAAAAGGCTCCCTCAGGCCTCTTTTGTAAGGCTCTATGAACCTCCTAAAGGCCCCACCTCTTAATCCCACATTGGAGATTAGGTTTCAACATATGAATTTTGGGAGGTGATATGGCTTGTGTTCCCCATAGTTTTATGTATTAGTGGCTTGATCCCCACTGTGACTATTAAGAGGATGGGAAATCCTATTACAGTAATTCCAAGGTGGAACCTTGCAGAGGGGATTAGATTCTGCGGACCGTGCCTAGTGAATGGATTAAGTGGTGGTCATGAGCATGGTTCTGAGGGCTTTAAAAGGGCAGCCCACGAGGAGCTCTCTCTTTCTCTGCTCCACCATTTTACAGTGTGATCCTCTGCTGTCACTGAAGTCACCACCAAAGAAAGCCTTCACCAGGTGAGTTCCCTGGGCTTTGGACTTCCAGCCTTTGAAACCATAAGCAATAAATTTTGTTTTCTTATATATTACCCAGTTCTAGGTATTTTGTCATAAGCAACAGAAATGGACAAATGCAGGGGACCCACATATTCAGATTAGAGCAGTCAGTATGTGGAGATGTTTGTTGACTGGATATACGAAGGCCTTATAATGGGCCCAAACTCACAGGTAAGAGCAGGGAATTGGGCACAATTGGTTGAAAGGAGTAGCTGGTGACAGAGGGGCAAATAGATGGCTGTGTCCACATCTGATGTCTCTATGGAACTATGAGAGCTTTTAATCAATGGCTTCATGGTGAAGGGTACAATTTGAAGGCACACCTCCCAGGTTCAGAACCTGGCTGTGCGTTTGGAGTTGATGTATGTGAGAGTGAGATGAAATCATGTCACATGCTTAGAACCTAACACATGAGTAAGCACTCAATAGATACTTATTATGATAATACTATTGCCGTTATGATCAGAATGATTCCAGTGGGAGGCATTTATATGATTGAAGGCACATAATGATTCAGGCTGAAGCACAGACCAGAGCTGGGGTCTTAGGTTATTTAACCCAACCCCTTTTGTTGGGCACAGCTCTCAACACAGCTACAAAAATCCTTTCAGATCAGCAAGAATGTTCTCTCAAATGATGCAGCCTCCTCTTGACACAAGGTATTTTTCCAGACCCAAATGTTTCTTGAAAAATTACATTTTCAGGTGTCTATTGCCCTTTCAACAATAGTTCATGAATCCTGAAAGTGAGGTGTTTGATCCTTTCTTCTCAGAAGGGCTGAGATGAGGAAATAATATTCATTGTCAGAGTCAGCTGTGAAATTCTCAGAGAGCAGACGGAGGCAGGGGCTCCGCGGGAGGGTGAGCCCCCTGATGTGGGGTGCCAAAGCAGCCTCGCCCAAACCTCTCACCAAGAGACCCTTGGAGCTTTCTTTCTGCACAATACCTCTTTTCCTTTCAAACAGAGATCTGTATTTCAGAGCTTTAAGTGTTCTGAGACCATCCTGAAGTGACTTGACACGATGCTGCAGCTCTGGCCTCTGGTTCTCATCTGACACCAGCTCACTGTGCGTCTTTGGGTAAGTTGCTGACCCTCTCTGAGCCTGGTCTCCTCATCTACAGAAGGTGCACTGGACTCGTTGATCGAGGAATTGCCAGCCTCAGCTTTCATCGATGTTTATGTCTAAGGGCAGCTTTTCTCTCCACCAGTTTTGCGCTCAGTCCATGGTGTGAAACTCCCGTTCACACTGAGAAGGTCAGCCACAGCTGAGTTCAAACCCCTACACAGTCACCTAACCAGCTGAGGGACTTGGGGTGTGTCTCTTATGATCACCAAACTTCACTTTCCTCTTCGGCAAAATGGGAGAAACCTTACCCACCTCGCTGGGCTGTGGGAGGCCTAAATGGAATAGCGCCCTAAGTTTCTAGGCCAGCCTCCGGCACCAGCCAGGCTTGGGGAAGTTCAGCTTCTCTTTTCTTCTCTCTAACACCCATCTTCTCCGGCTTCCTGTCCCACACCAGGGGCCCTGCCACTTCCTCCCTGTTCCCATGAAGCCCAGACCAGGAAGGTGAGAGCCACAGGAAACCAGCCTTCTCCCGTGAATCCTCAGCCCAGCTCTGTTTTTCACTCCCCCTCCCCCAAATTGCAGTTAAGTGCCCTTTCCAGTTTCACAAACATTCCCCTTTTGATAATGACGATGATGCGATGATGCGTGTGGCAGGCTCTGTCCTGAGTGCTTTGGGGACGTTCTTTGCATTCTTTTGCTTCTCACACAATGAGCATGGTACTGTACCCATTTAACAGATGAGGAAACTGACACTTAGGAAGGTTTGGTAACTTGCTCCACTGGCAGGAAAACAGTGGATACATTGGGCAGAATCCCAACCTCTTGATGGACTAAGCTTTCTTCCTTCCTGCCCTGAGGGACCCTGAACATTTGTGGGGGGGGGGGGACGGGTTAAGCCAAAGCCTTCAGCCAGGCAGGAAGGAAAAGGACGTGTGAGCATGGTGGAGCCAGGAGGCTGGTGAGGCTGCAGTCTGCTGGCCTCCTCCGCCAACCCCCACCTGCCTGGGCTCTGGGGCTGCCACCGTGTGAAGGGTGATCTCTCAGTGGCATTGACTGTGTGCCACCAAGGTGGTGGCCGGGTTCTGATTGGCCATTAGCTCCAGCAGTGCCAAAGGTATACGCAGAGCCAGGAGAAGAGAGGCATTAGGCCTGGGGTCACCCCACAGCCAGCGGTGACCCCGGAAGGCTCAGCTTACACCCCTGAGTGTTTCTGCCTGAGAACGGGCAGCGGGGTGTGGGGGTGGGGTCCAGCCTCTAGGATGGGAGCTGCCACTCTCATTTGTGTGTGTGATTTTGTTTGCTGCCAGGTGCTCCTGAGCCTGCAATGAGAGGAGGGTGTGGAAACGACTGCAGCTCCTCCGTGGCTGAGGAGGGTGGGAGAGAGAAAATGGGGTGGGGGGCACTAACCTCGAGGCTGGAGAGCAAGCTGCCAGCTGGGAACAGGCAGAGCTGGCAGGCCCTGGGTGAGGGTCTTTCTCTTCCAGGGCATGTGTCAGCTGGGTCCTGCCAGGGATTCTGTGCTCTCACCGTTCATGGTTGGCTTATCTCCTGAGACCTGAGGCAAGATTTTTTCCAATCCAGACCCAGTCCTTTCCCATGAGATAATCCAGGGGCAGGAGTTTAACAGCAGTAGAATTTAGAGGTTTAAGGATTAATTTTGCCTGGATTTGAAGCCTAGTGTTACAGGATCAGCTATGGGAACTGAGATCACTGAAGTGCCCTAGGCCTTCAATGGGCATATAAAATAGGACCTATCTCTGAGGTTCATTGTGTGCAAAGGTGAGGCATATAAAGCACTTAGTGCCAGCTGTGGCAAATGGTAGTTGCTCATTTAACATCACTGAACATTCAGAATTCTGACTGGGAGCAGATCCTGCCCGATCTCTTAGACATGCCTATGGGTCATCACATTAATCCAACTTTGCAACTTTGCTAAAACCTCCTTACCCAGATCCAGCAATGTGACCTCTTAGGCAAGCAGGGGTCTCCCAATGACCATCATTAAACTTCGCCAAGCCCTGAGTACTATTTCATCTTCATCAGCCCCAGTTTTATGGGTGAAGTCATGTGCTCAAGCTTACAAGTGAGTGTGAGGATTTGAAGCCAGGGTTTGAAGGCAGAGTGCTCAGAGGCACGAGGTGACGCTGCCTCTCCGATCATCACAGCTGTGCCAACGCAAGTCACTCCTCAGCTCCTTTACTCCATCATCCTGCAAAGGAGAGGGCTGAAGAAGACTCCAGAAGGGTGGCGAGGGGGAATTTTGCCCAAAGTTATCCTACAGTGTTGGACACCGATGTCCTGAATCTCTGCAGAGGTGGCCTCACTTCTCCCATGGACAACACACACGTGCTTCACACTTCTCGCAGTCACCCTGAAGCCACAACAAATGCCAGATTCTGCTTCAAAGTCCACAATTCAAAGTCATGGAAGGAAAATGTGCAGTCTCTGTACTGGGTTGGATAGTGTCCCCCCAGAAGATATGTTGAAGTTTTAACCCCTAACACCTTGTGTTGTGTGAATGTGACCTTATTTGGACACAGGGTCCTTGCAGTTATGTCCAATTTAGGATGAGGTCATACTGGATTAGGGTGTCCTCATAAGAAGAGAAAATTTTGGACAGAGACACAGGCATGCAGGGATGATGGCCATGTGAAGACACAGGCAGAGACTGGAGTGATGTGTCTATAAGCCAAGGAATGCCAGTGACTCCTGGCAACCACCAGAAGATGGAAGCAGCAAGGGAAGATTCTTCCCTAGGGACTGCAGAAGGGTGTGTCCTGCTGACACCTTGATTTTGGGCTTCTTGATTCCAGAACTGTCATACAATACATTTCTGTTCTTTTAAACCTCCCAGGCCGTGGTACCTTGTCACGGCAGCAGCAGGAAATTAATACAGTCTCCTAGAAGGGAGATACTGGGGTCACCTTGGAAATCATTTCATCTACATATATCTGACAGTTGGGGAAACTGAGGCCCAGACTTGTGCACAGGCCAGTGAGTCAGGGCAGAGCAGTGGTCACACCATGGAGATCAGGATAGGTGGCAGCTGGGTGTTCTCAAGGCCTCAGTGAGCACAGCTAGTGCTCAGTGTCACCAAGCACAGCTGCCATTGATTGATTTTAGAGGCTTCTCATAGGATCATAGTCTGCCAGCAGCTGCGTGACTGCCAGTTAGAACCACTCAGCAGAATAACTGGCCAGGACCACTGGCCAATCACTCTAGGCAACCCTGCTGCCCAGAGTGGTGCTGAGGGCCTCACAATATCACACATCAGGCTTCTCTGCCTTGGTCTTTGCAAGAGTACTGTGAGCTCTCTGGAAGTGGCCCCCTTCTTGGGCTGGGCTGTAACCAAAGCTGGGTTGTAACCAAAGCTGGGTTCTGAGTCCTCGCAGTCCCACACCCTCCCTGAGGGAGATTGAGGCCTGCGCATTCCACAAGTGGTCAGAGCAGGTGCCAAATGTCGAGCAGTCTTTGTGGCTCCGTTCTTCATGCTGCAGAGAGTCCCCTGGCTGGGGTGGAATAACTCATAACGTGGTTATGTATTTGAAAGACTTCCATATGAAAAGATGCCGGGACAATGGCATTGACTTGGCTGTCTTTCTCCCAAGTTGAAAATATTGAATATACCTGAAGACTTAGCTAACGATCTTTAGGGAGGAAGCATCAGAAATCTTGAAGCGATTTTCCAATGCTCCAAAGACAATGTCAATAACCTTCTGAGGCCACCTCCCTCCACCCCCCACCCTTCCAGGGAATTGCAAGGGAGGGGTCCTGGCCAGTTATTTTGCTGAGTGGTGCTAACTGGGAGTCAGGCAGCGGCAGGCAGACTATGATCCTACAAGAAGCCTCTAAAATCAAGCCCTCTTCCCTGTTTACAGAAATGCACGTTGTAGCTCCAATGATCTGAATATTGGGAGGAATGGGATTTGGCCACACAGATAGTTGTCTCACTTGCTTAACTTTGTAGGGGTAGGCATGACCCCTCCCCTATGCCAACACAGTGTCCAACATCGCTGGGATATGGACGAGTTTATCTACTTCCCCTCTTATTTATTTACCTATAATTATCCATCTGTGTATTATAAAATCTTCATTTTTCATACATGTGCTTGAGCTGTTCATTTGGAAAATTCATTGTGAGTAATTGAATCTTTGCCTTCTTATTAGATTTTACCATCTTTTCAGACTACTATGAGTCATATTTTCTTCTGCAAAAATTCTATTGAAATATGAAATTGCTATTTTCCTCTTAAGAAAGATTATAATCAGCTCAATTCAATGATTGACCTTAAGATCAGAAACCATTGTTTTTAGGTTCCAATGGCTGTGTGAGATCTTGTAAGCAGAGAGTTAACTGTTCTGAGCATGCAGAGAACAGGGTGGTTCCAGAAGCTTCTTTCCTGGCCTAGAGAGTTTGAGGAGTAGAGATGAACGGTGGCACCCTGACCTGCTTTACTCCTCTCTTTCCTAAATTTTACTCTTAAAAAAAAAAAAGTAGCTACTCTTGTTTTCAATGGGGGATGGGGGAGAGCATGCTGTGTTTCTCCTGCTGACAATGGCTGGGAGAAACTTCCAGAAACACAGACATCACATAGGACCTTCGGGGAAGGGGAATCAATCATTCTGGCTGAATTGATTAGGTTTTTCAGGAAAACAAGCACTTTGAGTGAGCTCTTGGTCTTCAGCCAGTTGTCTGAATTGCATTGTCCACCTCTACACAGATAGGTTAGCCTCGGAGTTCCTCGGAGGATTTCAGATTGGAAAGTCTCAAGATGGAAGTTTCCCATAAAAGCCATGGATGTCTCCAGGTCTCTCTCTGCTTCCCCTCTCCCCTGCCCTCACCATCAGGGACAACTTTACGGAATGGACACTTTGGCCTGTTCCCTGGAGGGCCATGAAGGAGATGCTTCAGGAAGGAACTGAGCCCTGGTGACTGTGGCTGACCCAAGGCTAAGTCCAGCCCTTCTACCTGTCCCCACCCCACCATATGCACTGGACAAAAACAATGTGTCACTTTCCTGCCCCACCCCCCAAAAGTCCAACTGTCCTTAAGCCCCACTGTGTAGAAATTCTGGCCTCACCCTGGAGTTCCTACCAGTCGGTTTTCTAAGGCAGGTAGGCACCTCTGAGGGCACTTGGGAGTCAGTGCAGAACAGAAGCAGCACCATCCCCCTCTCTTCACCCACCAAGTGTACTCCGGGGGCCTTGGACAGCTGCCCACATGGCCTTTACTGGCTGGGCGTTCTGTCCCAGGGACAATTCGTGGGCTCCACCTGTCGCCTTCACCCCGTGTGCTCTGCCCACCTCTATACCCTCCCTTCTGCTTCTGACATCAATCCCATGCCAGGGCTGCCTCTCCTCGGGCAACAGCCTGCAACGCGACCTTCTTCCCCGCCAGGACGCCTCTAAATCCCTTCAGAGGCATCTCCATCAGGGGTTCCTAGAGAGTGTCCACTCTCCATTGCTGGAGAATTTATTAAAAATTCTTGATAGCAACGCTTTACTCTTAAATACAAAACAGCCCTTTTCAAAGGCCTCCTGAAGGGCCAAGAACATGCCTGACTATAGAGAAGGAAACATTTTATCCAAGCGATTCTGAAGTAGAGAAACACCCAGTTGATTCGGTTGCTGAGGTGTGAAATCATTTACACAGCACCCTGGTGGGGCGGACACAGATACAGGGCTCCTGGCCGAGCAGGCCCAGCTGGCCCATAGCAACCTCGCTCAGGACGGGCTGGTGCTCAATGGTCAAGGCCAAAGCTGATGGGTGCAGACTGAGTTCATTAGCGTGCACGGGGCTGGTGGGGAAAGGCTCCAGCCACCTTGTGCCTGCAAATTAATGTATGCCAGCCCTTTGCAGAAGCTTCCCCTGTGGCTCCAGATCCTTCCTTCTCACAGCTACTGTGAAGGTGAGTTCTAGGTGTCAACTTGGTTAGATGAGGGAATGCTGAGAAACCTGGTAAAGCTATCTTTTTAGGTGTGTCCATGAGGGTATATCTAGCAGAGATTAGTAGGAGAGTCTGAATGGACTGGGTGGGAAAGACCTGCCCTTGATGTGGATGGGAACCATCTAATCCACTGGGGCTCTAGAGAGAACAAAAGACAGAGGAAAGAGGTGAATCTCTCTCCGGATCTGCTGGAGCTGGAACATGCTCTTCTCTCCTGTCCGTGGACATGAGAGCTCTAGACTTCAGCTTTTGGGTTCTAGGACTTATACCAAGGACACCTTGGTTTTGAGACCTTTGGACTTGGGCTGAGCCACACTACTGGCATCCAGTTTATAGATGGCCTATTGTGGGGCTTCTCTTCATAGTCATGTGAGCTAATTCCCCTAATAAATCCCTCTCATATATTTATAACATATCCTATTGATTCTGTCTCTCTGGACAACCCTGACTAATACAGATCTTGGTACCAGGAGTGGGGTAAAACTAACTGTCTCCTGATGGTGTAAACCCTGCTCATGTTCCCTCTGGGTGGGATTCTGACTTACAGGCATTCAGTCATAATCCCACAGATGGCCCAAATCCAGACAAGATTACAAATGGCCCAGACTCTTCAGGGATGATGGTTTGGGTCACTCCACCAGGTAAAGAACCACAACCAGCTGAGGTGCTTGCTGAAGGCAAAGGGAATACAGAATGGGTAGTAGAAGAAGGAAGTTATAAATACCAGCTTCGACCATGTGACCAGTTGCAGAAATGAGGATTGTAATTGTTCTCCCTGTTGTGTTAAGAATATGTCTCTATGTATATATACTGTACACATATTAAGCAATTATCTTTGTTTTTGTTTCTCTTGTTCTTTATCACGTACCATGAGACTTACTGACTTTATACAAGCATTTAAATATTGTTAACCTTACCTCATAGTATTTGCAATTTTTAAGTTATGGGATATTGGGAGAAGGGTAAATATCATCTAAGGACTTTACCTTTTCTTCTTGGAAAGGGATTAATGCATTTCTGGTTGTATGCAGGATAGTGTATCATGTTATGTGAAACTATTATGTCATTGTACCACTTGAAAATTAAGTGTTATTTAAGGAGATAGTACGGACACCAAGTTGACAAGGGATGGACTTATGAAGGTTAATTCTAGGTGTCAACTTGGTTAGATGAAGGAATGCTGAGAAACCTGGGAAAGCTATCTTTTTAGATGTGTCCATGAGGGTGTTTCCAGCAGAGATTAGCGTGAGAGTCTGAGTGGCCTGGGTGGGAAAGACCCGCTCTTGATGTGGGTGGGAACCATCCAATCCACTGGGGGTCTGGAGAGAACAAAAGACAGAGGAAAGAGGTGAATCTCTCTATCTGCTGGAGCTGGGATACACTCTTCTCTTCTGTCCATGGACATCAGAGCTTGAGACTCTTCGGCTTTTGGGTTCCAGGACTTATACCAAGGACACCATCAGCTCCCCTGCTTTTGAGGCTTTTGGACTTGGACTGAGCCATGCAACTGGCATCCAGTATTAGATGGCCTATTGGGGGACTTTTCTTCATAGTCACGTGAGCTAATTCCCCTAATAAATTCCCCTCATATAATTATAACATATCATATTGATTCTGTCTCTCTGGAAATCCCCGACTAATACACTTATGGAGGCCCAGACCTGGCTTCCAGGGTCTGGAGAGAACAAAAGACAGAGGAAAGAGGTGAATCTCTCTATCTGCTGGAGCTGGGACACACTCTTCTCTTCTGTCCATGGACATCAGAGCTTGAGACTCTTTGGCTTTTGGGTTCCAGGACTTATACCAAGGACACCATCAGCTCCCCTGCTTTTGAGGCCTTTGGACTTGGACTGAGCCACACAACTGGTATCGAGTTTATAGATGGCCTATTGGGGGACTTTTCTTCATAGTCACGTGAGCTAATTCCACTAATAAATTCCCCTCATATAATTATAACCTATCATATTGATTCTGTCTCTCTGGAAATCCCTGACTAATACACTTATGGAGGCCCAGACCTGGCTTCCCAGGTCTTCAGGCAAAAATGGGCCCCATGCAGATGGCTGAGTTAGGAAGTGGGAACAGAGCTGGCCTTGGACTACGCATGAACTAGCTGTGCGACATGGGGCAAGTTACTTTACCTCTCTGAGCTTCATCTCCCTGTCTGTAAAATGGAAATAACACTAGCTCCTACTTCTTGGAGTCGTCATGAGGCTTGCATGACAAAAAACGGGTATAGCATTTAGTACCGTGTGTAGCCCATGGTATGTACTCAATGACTGTTCGATAGCATTACTAGAAATGTATTATTTATTATTACTCTAAGTTTGGCCTTGAGGCCCTTTATGCGGAGGGATCTAGAAGCTAAAATGATGAACTCTCTGCACCCTGCTCACTGCCAGGGAGGGTTGGTTTGGGTAAGCTACTGTTGCAATGAATGCTTTTGAGAAATGTCTATCCTAGAGGTTTTGTCATGGAAATGCAAATCGTCTTTGTGGAAAATGAGCTACCATGCCCAACAAGGCAACATGTCACCAGAGGTGTCCAAGCAAAGGCTGGGGACACTCATTTATGACCTTGGAGAAGGAGTCTTAGCATGGCATGGGGCATCTGAGCGCCCTCCCTGCAAACCCTCAGAGTCTTCGAGTGATGCAAACAGTAGCCTTGTATATTATATCGGCCCATTCACTAGGGGCCATTGGTCTTTTGCCAATTTATTCCTTCTACAGTTTTTTATTGAGTGCTTACTAGGAGCTGTGCTAGGTACAAGGGAGACTACCCAAAATTTAAANGTCTCCACCTTTCCCCATATCATCATTTCTAGAGCTATTTGTAAGAGTGAAATAGTTTTTTACAGCAAATCTGACTGCTGGGGTTGTTGATGAAATTGTGTTGTCTACAATTGTGTTAACAGCGCACCCAAACAAATGATCACTTCAGAGGGCTGGAGATTGGGGTGGGGGCAGCCACTGGTCAAAGGTTTGGAAACACCCCATTGTGTAGCTGAATTTTTCATTTTTCAAATGTTTGTTCTAGTGGTGAACAGTCTTGGCCTCTGGGGAGGTAGACGACCTCTTGCCTCTCAAATTGAGACAGTTTCTCTGGACAGGAAGGCAGCTTCATCTCCAAAGGGTTTAGGCGTGGGGAAGAGGAGGTCAAGTTAGTCACTAAAGACAGGGAATCAAGGCCTTCTCTCCAAACCACATTCACTTTTCTAATCAGACTGACTCATATGATTCCAATTATTTTTCCATCCTCTCTAAGGGCAGTGGGCCACGGGGTAGGTTGATGACCTGTGAAATTTCAATTTTAAAAAATGAAACTGGTTTTGATTTATTAAAAAATCAGCCTATTCCTCTGGTTCTGTGTGGATGTAGAGAGGCAAGAAGAACTGCCAAAAGACTGGGTCACATTTGAGAATCAGCAACCCCCCACCCCCACCCCTCACACCCATGTCCCCAGTCTTGGCAGCCCTCAGGCTAAGTTTGTATGCCCAGGACACATGCAGATCGCTCCTCTGACTACGGAGAAGTGGCCTGCAGCCACAGAGCCGCACATCCTCTCCTGACAAAGTCGGCAGTGCACCATGGGTGGGGCTGTGTGAGACCGGGCCACCTCAGATGTCCTAGAAGAACATGTGGCTTTGTCACAGTGGAAGTGTCAGGACCACTGCACTGTGACCTCCACCTCTTGTTTCTTTCCTTCTCCCTTTTCAGGTTGATTTTTTGGAACGTGGTGTCTGTGGGAGCTGGGAGACCATTCTGGACTTCTTGGTCAGTGAGTAGACCAGGGAGATATCACCTGAATGCATTGCTGCTCCACCTGATGGAACTTTCCTCTTTGTTCTCTCAGACTCCTGCACTGACTCCTCTATGAAACAACCTGCATGGCCTTTGTGCTCGCGTGCATGCATGCACGTGTGTGTGTGTGTTTAGCGCATACCTGTGATCACCTACCATGTATACAAAGAATTCCACTCAGCAAGGTCAATATTACATCTGCCCTTACAGAGCTTTTCATAGGGGGTGCTCATTACAACAAAACATTCCTCTGCATCTGAGTCCGATGTTCTCCAATACCTGCATGCCTTTTTCTAACTTACTTCATCCTTCCCTTAGAAAACTGCTCAATTGTTGGAATATGATGGACTCAGTGTATGTATACAAACACCCACATGAATGGATCTTAAAAACATTATCCTGAGCTTAAAAAGAGAAAGAAAGAAAGAAAGAAAATAAACAGAATGGGATAGATAAGGCAGTATGATTTACATAAATTAAAAGTACACTCACATAAAGCAGCAATACATATAAAACAAGAAGATCACATTAAACACATTAGAAGAGCTGTCTATGGGAGGAGAGCAATGGAAATGGGATAGAGGATTAAAATGAAGAAATGAAATGAACAAGTGAATGACTGAGTCAATCTATCAATGACTTTAATGTACCATGAGCTGATGAGTATGATGAACTCAGCCCCGTACTAAGAGTTAAAAATAAATAAATAAATAACAAAAAGCAATGCTGTTTGCACAATCTTTTAATCCTAGACATGAGATGGGGGAGCCAGGTGACGTCCTGGTGCCAAGAGGACATCTCTGCCTGTGTCCTTCCATGCAAAGGGGCTTGGCAGGGGAAGCCAGCAGACACACTCCCAGGGCTAACACCTTTCTCCTCTGCTCTCTTCTTCTCTGACCATGGTCCCCTCACAATTGGGGGGAATTTGTGAGTAACCAAGTCACAAAAGAAGAGAAAGTTTTAGAACTTAGAAAAGGCTGCTCAAGTGAAAGGGTTACTCAACTTCCAAAGCAGAACTTCTAAAACTTCTGGATGGAAACACACCATTTAAGGGAGAGCCGTGTTCATTCGCTAACTACTGGTACATATTTCTTTGCACAGTAAACTTAGGATATCGCCAATTTATTCCTTCTACAGTTTTTATTGAGTGCTTACTAGGAGCTGTGCTAGGTACAAGGGAGACTACCCAAAATTTAAAAAGTGAATAAAGAGATTGCAGCAAAGAATGAAACAGGATGAAACAGAGGAAGTATGCAACTACTAGAAACAGAGGGGTCGGGAAGCCTGTCCTAGGAGGTGACATTGAGTCTGAGACAATGAGAAGGAGCCAGCTGTGCAAAGAGCAGAGAGCAAGATTCCAGGCAGAGGAAACGGCGAACACAAGTGCTGTGAGTGGGAAATAGTTCACGTTGTGGCTGAATCCTGTAAGCAAGGGGAGCAGGCAGTGAGATGAGGCTGGACCTGTGGGCCATAGCAAGGGGACATTTTATTCT
Source organism: Galeopterus variegatus (assembly GCF_000696425.1). Classification (NCBI taxonomy): domain Eukaryota; kingdom Metazoa; phylum Chordata; class Mammalia; order Dermoptera; family Cynocephalidae; genus Galeopterus; species Galeopterus variegatus. The sequence goes on from NW_007726765.1 coordinate 326,091, forward strand.
AAGAGCAACGGGAAGCCTCCAGAGCGTCTTAAGTAGGGATGACATTGTTGGATTGACTCAGGATAAACATCTTCCAGAATGGAGCCTGCCTTTGTTATTTTGTCTTTCAAACACTGAGAAAATTTCTTGCATGGGTAGACCAAGAGAGGAAGCGAAAACTCTGCTAATGAGTCCATGGAAGTAGATGTAGGGACCACAATCCTGTTTGACAATGAGGTGTGCTTTGAAATGCCTTAAAAATATTCCCAGCCGATTCCTAACTCTTTAGGGCTGCTTTCAGCTCACTTGAGCTGTAATGAAGGTGGCCCTTATCAGTCTGAGCTTGAGCTGCCTTAATTAGACCCAGATTCTCTATCTTTAAATTGGTCTTACATCAAAGCTAGAGTTATAATTGCAGGTGATGTATTTGCGAGTTGCATTGTTATGTAGAATATGGCTGCCAGCAGGTTGAGCTGGGATTATTGAAAAGCAATTTGCAGGGGAGGTCTGTGGGGGAAAGGTAGTTCACCTCACTAAGCCTAAAAAAAAAGAAAGAAAGAAAGAAAGGAAAAAGA
>NW_007726765.1:326654-337133 GCF_000696425.1 Galeopterus variegatus
GGGATAGAGGATTAAAATGAAGAAATGAAATGAACAAGTGAATGACTGAGTCAATCTATCAATGACTTTAATGTACCATGAGCTGATGAGTATGATGAACTCAGCCCCGTACTAAGAGTTAAAAATAAATAAATAAATAACAAAAAGCAATGCTGTTTGCACAATCTTTTAATCCTAGACATGAGATGGGGGAGCCAAGTGACGTCCTGGTGCCAAGAGGACATCTCTGCCTGTGTCCTTCCATGCAAAGGGGCTTGGCAGGGGAAGCCAGCAGACACACTCCCAGGGCTAACACCTTTCTCCTCTGCTCTCTTCTTCTCTGACCATGGTCCCCTCACCCCACCGTGTGATGTGAGTTGCTATGGGGCCGGGGGCAGGCCAGGCTTCAGTTTCACTGTCTGTGAAATGGGGCAACGCTAGCACCTACCTCATGAGGCTGTTGTGAAGGACACATGTGTGAACGCATGACCTGCTCTCAGCAGACTGCCTGGCTCTTAGCAAATGCTCATCAGGATCATGATAATATTTGCTAAGAATAATAACAATAATAATAATAATGATAATGATAATAGATCTTGCCATAGGGGACATTTTCCACTTTCTGAGTAAGCCTTGCTCAGAAAGTCCATTTTTGGAGTTATTTTGAAGATCTTGGTATCCAGCCAAACAACATGAAATTAAGGAAGTCAGTGAAGCCTTCGGAGATTCTGGAAGACAGACTATTCTTTGTCTTCTCTTAAGTCTCCTGAGAATCCTCAAGGTCTGGCCCACAGCAAAGGAAGTCCTGGCAGCAGTATCAGACTCAAGTGGGAACGATCTGAGTCCAGAGCCTCAGCAGGAAGGAAGAACTGGGAGAGAGAACTAGGAAGGAGGGAAGAACAGCCAGTGAGCCAAACTGTATGCGGTGGCTGCCTGCTTGTTCCTAAGGGTGGCTTGCAAGTCTCTTAGTTTTCCATACACTTACACTTCATATCTCATTTGAGCCTTACGACTCTCTCCTGAAGAGGTGTAAAACTCCCACTTAACAGATGGGAAAACTGAGGCCAGAGTGTTCCAAAGCCAGGAAGAATATTAGTTATAGACCTGGGCCTAGAACTCCAGCATACTGATTCCCATTTCAGGGCATTATATAGTATTAATGATAATGATCATGACAATTACCAAGAGTGTCTTTCATGATCCAGGTACTCTTTTAAGTATTTATATATTTTTAATCCTTATGACAGGAATATGATGTGGATGCGGTTATTGTCTTCTTTTCAGAAATGAAACAGCTAGGGCACTGAGAAGCTAAGTAACCTGCCTAAGATTGCACAGCCTGGAAGTGGCAGAGGCAGGATGTGAACCTGGGTGTGTATCACTCCTTTTGACATCTTTCGCTGCTATGCTACTGCCTTGAGGACCAATCCCTTCTACTCTGTGTTCTCTCAAGACAGGAGTGTCCACAGAACCAGGGGTGGGTTAGCACCTACCTCATAACTCCAAGATTCAGTTACAAAATCTTGTGTCTGATGCCATGGAGGAGAGTTGGCCGTGGTTTCTGCAGCAAAGTGTTCTGCCATCTGCACTTGGAGACCCGGCCAACCAGAGGCCTCTGTGCTGCACACAGGACTCATCTTGAGTTTGGCTGAGGTCTTAGGCAGCTTTTCAGGGTGCGCCAGGACCTTACTTAGTTCTCCATGCCCCTTTGGTGGACTGTCTGGGGTTACCTGGAGTTCAGCCTGTCACCAATGCCTCCCTGCCCTGTGGCCCATCCTTCATAAGGTACACACTTCAGACTGTGGATTCATCACGGGAGCTGGTGTGAGATGGCAGGACTGGGTCCAGAAGAGCCTCACTCTGAAGTAAAGGCAAATCTCTATCAAGAGAAGTCAGGATTGAGTCAAATGTGTTTGACCTTGAACTTGATACTCACTTATTTCTTAGATTTGCTTTGCCTTCTCTTCCCTCTCACCCTCTGACCCCAGCCTAGAAATGCTTGATGACAGGCCTGCCGACCCTGTTGACCCAAGATGAAAATGAGATGTCCACATCTAAGAACACAGCTTGTCCAAGAGGTCCTGGGGGACAGCAGAGGTGACCCCAGAGGATCACTCTCCTTGCTGCACCTGTGCCCTCCCCCCACCTCCAAGCCATGCTTTTATTTCACACCTGCTCTTTACTGGAAAGACTTTGTGGAGGAAAGAAGGGATGTTTGCTAGGACTGATGATGGATAAGACTCAGAACATCAGGAAGACTGGGAAGAGTGCTAAACGGGAGGATGGAGGAAGCCAGTGGAAGCATGAGGTGGGGAAGGGCAAGGTGCAATGTGTTAGGGAGGGTTCCAAGCTCAGACAGAGGGGAAATGGCTCATGGAAAGGGAGAGCGGGAGGAGAGCAAGATAGGAGGCTTAGAACGCCAGGCAGTGCTTTAGACGTTTGACTTTCCTTATATTTCCTGAAGAGTATGCATGGAAGTCTGGTTTAGCGGCATGCTAAGAAGAGTTCTGGGGAAAAGAAAATTCTGCTCAAATAACTTTTGGAACACTGAGTTAAGTTAAATTAAATGTTTTTTTTTTTTGTCAGAGCCTTTATTATAAACAGTATGTACACTGTGAATCTTCATTGGGGAGGGTAACATGCAGCATTTCACGAATTTATTCTACCGATAAACCCATTTTTGAAGATGAAGTTTGTGATATTTACAAGGGTACTTCAAAAATTCATGGAAAAATGAAATTAAAAGGTAATGCTAATCTTTATGAACTATTTGAAGTACCCTCGTATTTAATGGGATGCTCTGGAAAATGTTTTTTCATATGAAATGGATTGTGGAGTGATTGGGGAAGGGAACCAGAGAGAAGGCAAGTCCACCCTTGGTTCACCATGAGGCCTACACAAGTACCTCCCCTTTCAACCCCCAAACCACAGCTTCCCTTAACTTCTACTCATTAGGGGCTGAGTTCTATGCTTAGATTTACCAACTTCAGGGGCTCAATTCCCAGGGCTGACTCAAATGACAGCTCTGTAAACAGCAGAAGAACCCCAAGCCTTGACTTGTGAGTTCTTGCTGGACACAGACCATTGCCTCTCATTTCAGTTTTGAAATTATTACACCAGTCAATAATTCTAAAATGCTTTGAAATCATAAATCCATTTGAAAATGTGCTAAAAGCTACGAACAGTGTTCCTGCCATGGTGTATGTGTGTGTGTGTGGGGGGGGTAGTTCATAGAGTTACAATTTATATACAATTTTAAAAGATTTTCCAAAGCCCTAAGACTCATCCATGTACTAGCTGCTTGCTCACACATCTGCCTATCAGTTCCTCTGTTGGTTGCCGCTATTTTCCTTTTGTGCTGGTTTCACGTGGATGCTAAATGGGCAGCCCAATTGACCACTCACAAAATTGGCTCTGTGGCCCATACATGACCTCTTTGCCTGGGGTATTATCCAAACTGTCCAGCCTGAAGCCATTTTCTGGTGTAGTAGTGAGAAGAAGCAGGGGGAGACTTCTGAACTCATTTTTAATTTAACATCTTTGCCTTTGTAAACAAAGAGTAGACAGATGGAGCAGTCTGTTCAAGAGACTTTTGCACTTCTTCTGCCTTCAAAAAATTGGAGGGGGTGGGGGATGAATGGAGGAGAAGCTTTAATGTGGAGTCTGCCCTGTGGAGCCCACTAGGACATGTTTTTCTAAATGCTTTTCCTCAAGTTTATTTTGAGTATAGAGCCAAGCAACATTTTTTTTTAATATATTGTTTTTTGGAGAAGGGAGGCAGGCCTGGCAGCCATTCTCCCTGTTCCTCACCCCCATTTCCCCATTTTCTGGGGCCTGTTAGTTTTTATCACCCCTTTATTCTCTTTATTTTTAATCTTCTTGTGTCATCTTATTTTAGCTGTCTCTCTTAGGTACCATAAAGCCAGTTTGGAGTATTTTAAAAATCCAATCTGAAAGTCTTTATCCTTTAATATGGTCGCTTTGATCCATTCACATTTATTGTAATCACTCAGATGCTTATATTTATTCAAACCATTTTCTTTTGTGCTTTTCATTTGTCAAATCTTTCCATCTTCCCAATATGCTTTGTATTGAGCATCAGCTTTGAGAGAAAACATTCTGTTGCCTTCTAATCTCATATAAAGTCTACATCTGGGTACTTCCCTGACCTCCTTAGGAAGTTCTGCCTTTTGTGTCCTAAGTCTCCCAACTTCTTCATTTCTCTGAAGCCTGAAGATCAAGTATAGGAAGGAAAAAATTGGGTGCTGAGCCAAGAAGAGAATGGAGTGGTGCTCCCCTAGTCTTTCTGCCTACATAGAAATAGGGGGAAAGGGTAAGGGAAGAGATCAGAGAGAGCAACGAGAAGAGAAGTGGCAGCAAGTGGCTTAGAGACTTACCAGATAGAGCCAGATAAAGCTTCACAGCCTCAACTGTAGAATTCGATTTATCCAGTTAGGGATACTCTGCTTTGGTGGCAGATGGTTTTTAGCCTTCTGAGTCTTCAGGAATAGTATTAAGAGGCCTTCTCCCTGCCTCTGCCCTGACTATTAGAGCTTTTTTTTCTCCCATGACTGTGGCTGATGACCCAGAACTTGGAACCCAACTCCATAGCCTCCAGATGTCAGCAATTGCTTTTGGCTTACAGGATACTTAGCCAGCCTGTAGCTCTGCCAACTTCTGCAATAGTTGGCCCAATAGACCAGTGGCCACACACTTGCCCTAAATTTGTATGGGCTCTGGAAACAAGTAGCCAGAGCTATGCTGAACAGATTGTATGAGTATGTGTGGCCCAGCCGAAAGCTCTTAAAGCATGCCCTGAGAGACACAACCCACCGCAAGCAGCTGTAAATTCTCTAATTCTTATGCCTCCAGCTGGAGGTTAAGAGTTTTCACAGTTCTTTTAATGGAGGAGGAAGAGTCCAGTGCCCCAGTGCTCCCAATAGCTATGTCTCTGTGTGAAAAAGCTATGCACACAGAGACAGGTACCTTAATGGATAGCACAAGGCACAGAGGTCTACAGCAGGGCCAGGGGGCCAAGGGCACTGAGCTCACACATGTTGGAGATAATCCGGACAAGCCAGTCAGCCTGGGACCTGTGGCTGACTTCATGCTTTATTCAGATGCAGCATGAGCTTTGCTCTAGAGTGACTGTCTGAGGGAAAGGCCCGCTGCAAGCTGGCTTGGCCAAGACATAGAACACACAAATGCTGGGCCAGGGGTAGCCTCAGCAATCTCTACACACTGGCTGCAGCTGGATCATCCAGAGGCCAGAGCCCTGGATACAGTTCAATTCAAATGACATCTACTTAAGATAGGAGTCTCTGCTGGGGTGAGTGTTGGGAGCCCAACGGCAAGACACAGCCTCCTGTCCTTCAGAGCATAACATGGCATGGGAGAGTGAGACTTCACATGGACATTAGGAAACAACAGGAGAGTGCAGACCAAGAGAACAGACTGGAAGAGCACTTCCAAAGCCTGCAGACTTCCAAAGCCCACAGTTGGAAGTCTGGGAAGTCACACAGAGAGTGGTTAGGAGGCCAGGCTTTGGCTCCCTTCAGATGTAGGCTTGAGTGTCTATTCTGTTTCTGTTTACAAATTATATGGCCTTTGGTAAGGCATTTTCTTCAGCTGCCTTATAGGATTTTGTGAATATTAAATGGGGTAATACCTGTGAAATGCTTAGCACTTGGCAGGACATATAGTAAGTGCCCAATAAACAATTGATATCTATTAGTATTCCTAGAGGAAGTGGTTAAGTTCAAGACCTCTAAGGCCTCTAAGGGAGCAGAGAGAAAGAATAATTAAGAAAAGAGGAACAAAGGGCATGGATACAAGTTAATAAAAAAGGGCTAAGCCCAGAATTTTGGGGGGGATGGGAGAATGGAGTTTATCACTCAATAAATATTGATTGGCCAGACAGCATGGAATACAACTTAAGAAAAGAGGAACAAAGGGCATGGATACAAGTTAATAAAAAAGGGCTAAGCCCAGAATTGTGGGGGGGATGGGAGAATGGAGTTTATCACTCAATAAATATTGATTGGCCAGACAGCATGGAATACAACGATGAATGAGGCAGAAGAATTCTTCCTCACTAGCCATTGTGGAGGAAGAATTGGGGAGGATGTTGAAATATTCTGTCCAATCCAAGACTATATTTAAGTCAAAGTTGAGGGTTTTGGTATGGAAAGGACACATAATGGGCCTGATGTTCACCATTACATATTTTTGAAAATCTTGTCTTTAGAACTCCATTCTTAGAAATGCCACCATACAGAATTAACTGATTATCATGGGACTTTCAACTCCTGGAAAGTCATATAACCCTGAACATCAATCATATCTACCGTGGGAGGCACTTACCCTGTAGAGCGGTGGACAATCAAGCTGACCCTGCAGTGTCCATCTGTTCCTCCCTTATTGAGTAACAGCAGTGCTGTCTGTGATTTGACCACAGGTTTGGGATAATCCCATCTTTTTAGCCAATGATCGGTTCAGGAATGAGCATGTGGCTCTGTTGAAGACAATGCAGTATGAGAAGAGGTTGGCTGGAGGCTTTTGAGAAGGTCTATCCTTCTTCCTAATGGATGGCTTCTAGAGAGCATCACCCTATGCTGTCTCCCTACTCTGACTGCTGTCACCAGCCAAGTTACAATCATGAAGGAAGCCTGCCTCAGGATGACACCAACTCCATGGACGCCAGCGTAGAGAGATGGGAAGGATGCAGGTTCTCAATGATCTAGTCGATTGTCCAGAACCAACTTGGAATTCCAGCTACCTCCGGACTTTCTGCACTTGGGATATAGTTTGAATAGAGTTTTCTATTATTTGCAGTCTGTCACATCCTAATGGACACAGGTGATAAAACAGAACTAGGAATTTGTTCAGATGGTTACACCTCCACTTGTCTTCATCAAGGCTTTGATACGCCCCAGAGAAAACATACTCAGCTAAACACAATTCCTGCTAGTTTGCCTGTGCAATGCTCCCAGGAATTTGTGTTCCTGTGTGGATGGAGTCCTATTGGAAACACAAATTGTGGTGATATCAACCTTTTGGATCAAGTCAGGTTTAATAACAGCAAGCACTTTTCTAGAGCTTGCTGTGCATCAGGGACTCATCTGAGCAGTTTACATAATTCATTTAATCTCGACAACCCTATGGAGTTGGCTTCTACCATTATCTACATTTTATAGATGAAGAAAACTGAGACATAGAGACATTAAGTAACTTGTCCAAAGACACACTGCTAATAAGTGGCTGAAGCTAGACTCAAATTCAGGTGGTTTGGCTTCAGAGTCTGTGCCACTAACAAACTTGCTTCTCCTGTGAGGTGGGTCTATGATCCACAGCTAGAAAATGTATAAGGAAAGAGGTAGAAATGCTCAATTGAAATAGAACTCACATGAAATTATAAAATGGGAAAAACACACCTTTCAGATTTCCTCAGTCCCCAGGGAAGCCGTCATGGTTTTGGAGAACAGAGAGGACTCGTTGTGAGTCACTTAGCCATGCACGTCCTGCCATTACCTCATCTCTCCACAATCTCCTCATCATTTCCCTGTGACTGTCTCCCTTTTCATCTCTTCATCTACATTAAGGACAAATAAAACAACAATCTACCATATCAAACAAATTCTGCAGACTCTGGCCACATTACCTTGATAGGAATTTCATATTTTTTACCCACTAATCAGGCAAAAAGAAAGCTCTGGTATGAAAAGAAGCCCCATGTGAGCCTTCCACTTTTCTTCCAAATGGCTTGGGTTTGTCCCACCTTTTTAATTTCACAAAACATTTGTGGTGCGCTCAAGTTTCCCATGGTACACCGTTAATGGAATGAAGGCTTGTGGGATGAGGAGCCTGGCCTGGCCGCGGTGGTCTGCAGGTGCTCGGGCAGGAGGGCCAATGGGAGAGGCTTCTTGGAACATGCCTGACAAGTTACTGCTGGCCCAAACCTAGGGCCTCATCTCCCTCCAGCTCGGCCCCAGGTCACCTAAAGGAAATGCATTTAATTTTCAAATCCCTCCCAGAGCCAAAGAGAATTCCAGCAAAACAGCCATAAACATTGAAAAAGTCTTGTCTGATTTAGGAAAACATTCCGTTGGATTTAAAATGAAATATCCTGTGACTAATCTCATGTAAGACTGGGAACGGGTCTAACTGTTCAGTTTGGTGGTCAGCAAGGGGACTCCAGAGGGAGACCTTGTCCCTCCCCCACGCCACTTTGGGAAAGGCAATTAATCAGCCAGCCCTGAATTTTCAAACAAAGATTGTGAAGGGTTCGCTGTTTGATCCTCAAGATCCCTCTTTTCTCAATTTGTCATTGATTTCCCATCAAGAGAGTTTGTGCAACTGAATCCCCCATGCAATCCCGGCACTTCGTGAGCCAGTAAATAAAACCCAAATGTTAATTCTTATGAGCACAGCACTCCCTGCCAAGAAATGAATAATGGACTGTGAGAGAACCAGCATCATGCATCCCTGGATGGGGAACAGGACACAATGGGGCAGAGATGTGGAGAGAGGAGACACGAGGGAGGTAAAACCAGAGAGAGAGATGCAAAGGGAACAGGAAGAAGGAACTAAACTACCTTTTAAGAGATTTGTCCTGTTTCCTCAGCTTGAGTGTAAGCTCCTTATGGCCAGGACCAGGCAGTCGCAATAACTAAGGGTTCATAGGTGCCACAGGACCGCACTTGTGTGGAGTCCTTCCATCTATGCTCATTTTATCCTCACAGTGATCTAAGAGGTAGGCTCTGCTGTTATTCCCATTTAAAATGAAGAAACGGAGGCTCAGAGAAGTCTAGCAACCTGCAGCACATGACAGAGAAGGGATGAAGCACATGCTGGATATCAGAGCCTAGACTCACCCCCATGTGATCTCCTCGATGGGGTGACCAACTGTCCCAGTTTGCCCAGGACTGAGGGGGCTCCCAGGAAGCAGGACTTCCAGTGCCAAAGCCAGGAAGGTACCTGACGAGAGAAGGGATGAAGCACATGCTGGATATCAGAGCCTAGACTCACCCCCATGTGATCTCCTCAATGGGGTGACCAACTGTCCCAGTTTGCCCAGGACTGAGGGGGCTCCCAGGAAGCAGGACTTCCAGTGCTAAAGCCAGGAAGGTACCTGACAAACTGGGATGAGTTGGTCACCCTAGCTGCGGGTGGGCTGACACTGAGTAACCTGTGCATGTGTTTATCGCAAAGAGCTTTTTCAGAAAAGCAGGCACGATGCCTGTAGCTCTCTCTCTATCTGGGTGAACTGGCAGACTGGTCTAGCGAAGGAAAGCCTATTTCTTGTGCACAGGGCATTCTCCCATAATATCCTCCTCATATATAATGAATGAAAAAGGAAATAGCAATAATGGCACAAGCTACTGCTTTGTAACAAGACCGAGTTTCCCCTCCAACAATCTCCTAGGCAAAGAGGAGAGGAAATTATCTTAAATTTTGGTTCCTGAAAGTCTGTAAGTAAATTATGATTTCTGTTTATTATTTATTAACTGGCAGGTCATTTTAAAGGCACAGAGGGACTCTGTGCAAGGCAGAAGAAAGAATTCCTAAGCAGGGACCCCGTTCCCATTTCTAGGCCCTACTTTATAAGCCAAGACCTCTCACTTGTGAATTATGCTACAATGAAGCCTCCTGAGGAGTAAAGCTGATCTTGGAGTCCATCCAATAATAATAGTTTTTACAACAAACAAAGCCGTACATGTGTAAACAGTATTTTCATATATGTTATCTGACTTCAGCTCCTGGACACCCCATGAAACAGGGCAGATGTAATGAGTTCCATGTTCCATGATGTGGGGGCCGAGGCTGGAAAAGTTAGGTGATTTATGGAAGATCATACAATTAGGGAGGGTGGAGCTAGAGATCAAAACACACCTCTCGATTCCACATTCTGCATTCCTCTCCTGGCACACTACTATTATGGCATTGGTATAGTATTTTAATACCAAAAACATCTTATGTAAGCTCCTTGAACAAAAGGACCGTGTCTTGCTCATCTTTGTATTTCCAAAACTGATCACAGTCTCGGCATGTGGTAGGTAATAAATTACCCACCATGAAGCAGAGAGCCAAGGAAAACATCTGAGCTATGACATAGACCAGACTTAAATTTGAATCCTAGGTCAGCTGCCTGCTGGTGTGACTCCAGGCAATTTACTTTACCTCTCTGAGCCAACACATTCTTCCCAGGCAGAAGCGCAGGTAAAACTACTCTCAGAGCTGTTGTGAGAGCTTCTGCTAATAGCCAAGGAGGGCTGGGCACACTGTAAAGGCTCCATAAGAGGCAGCTGTTGCTATTTCCAGGTCCTAGGATTCTGGGCACTTCTTCATGCCCAACCTGCTGATGGAAATGTTATGACCCAGGGCACAATGCTCTAATCTCTGGAGGTGAGTGGTTGGCTCGGATGCTTTCTGACCCTCTGTCATGTTTAACTCACCTTTCCCACCAAAATGAGAGGGACTGCTTTTGACTCAGCCAACACA
>NW_007726765.1:338133-367311 GCF_000696425.1 Galeopterus variegatus
CATATAGTAAGTGCCCAATAAACAATTGATATCTATTAGTATTCCTAGAGGAAGTGGTTAAGTTCAAGACCTCTAAGGCCTCTAAGGGAGCAGAGAGAAAGAATAATTAAGAAAAGAGGAACAAAGGGCATGGATACAAGTTAATAAAAAAGGGCTAAGCCCAGAATTGTGGGGGGGATGGGAGAATGGAGTTTATCACTCAATAAATATTGATTGGCCAGACAGCATGGAATACAATGATGAATGAGGCAGAAGAATTCTTCCTCACTAGCCATTGTGGAGGAAGAATTGGGGAGGATGTTGAAATATTCTGTCCAATCCAAGACTATATTTAAGTCAAAGTTGAGGGTTTTGGTATGGAAAGGACACATAATGGGCCTGATGTTCACCATTACATATTTTTGAAAATCTTGTCTTTAGAACTCCATTCTTAGAAATGCCACCATACAGAATTAACTGATTATCATGGGACTTTCAACTCCTGGAAAGTCATATAACCCTGAACATCAATCATATCTACCGTGGGAGGCACTTACCCTGTAGAGCGGTGGACAATCAAGCTGACCCTGCAGTGTCCATCTGTTCCTCCCTTATTGAGTAACAGCAGTGCTGTCTGTGATTTGACCACAGGTTTGGGATAATCCCATCTTTTTAGCCAATGATCGGTTCAGGAATGAGCATGTGGCTCTGTTGAAGACAATGCAGTATGAGAAGAGGTTGGCTGGAGGCTTTTGAGAAGGTCTATCCTTCTTCCTAATGGATGGCTTCTAGAGAGCATCACCCTATGCTGTCTCCCTACTCTGACTGCTGTCACCAGCCAAGTTACAATCATGAAGGAAGCCTGCCTCAGGATGACACCAACTCCATGGACGCCAGCGTAGAGAGATGGGAAGGATGCAGGTTCTCAATGATCTAGTCGATTGTCCAGAACCAACTTGGAATTCCAGCTACCTCCGGACTTTCTGCACTTGGGATATAGTTTGAATAGAGTTTTCTATTATTTGCAGTCTGTCACATCCTAATGGACACAGGTGATAAAACAGAACTAGGAATTTGTTCAGATGGTTACACCTCCACTTGTCTTCATCAAGGCTTTGATACGCCCCAGAGAAAACATACTCAGCTAAACACAATTCCTGCTAGTTTGCCTGTGCAATGCTCCCAGGAATTTGTGTTCCTGTGTGGATGGAGTCCTATTGGAAACACAAATTGTGGTGATATCAACCTTTTGGATCAAGTCAGGTTTAATAACAGCAAGCACTTTTCTAGAGCTTGCTGTGCATCAGGGACTCATCTGAGCAGTTTACATAATTCATTTAATCTCGACAACCCTATGGAGTTGGCTTCTACCATTATCTACATTTTATAGATGAAGAAAACTGAGACATAGAGACATTAAGTAACTTGTCCAAAGACACACTGCTAATAAGTGGCTGAAGCTAGACTCAAATTCAGGTGGTTTGGCTTCAGAGTCTGTGCCACTAACAAACTTGCTTCTCCTGTGAGGTGGGTCTATGATCCACAGCTAGAAAATGTATAAGGAAAGAGGTAGAAATGCTCAATTGAAATAGAACTCACATGAAATTATAAAATGGGAAAAACACACCTTTCAGATTTCCTCAGTCCCCAGGGAAGCCGTCATGGTTTTGGAGAACAGAGAGGACTCGTTGTGAGTCACTTAGCCATGCACGTCCTGCCATTACCTCATCTCTCCACAATCTCCTCATCATTTCCCTGTGACTGTCTCCCTTTTCATCTCTTCATCTACATTAAGGACAAATAAAACAACAATCTACCATATCAAACAAATTCTGCAGACTCTGGCCACATTACCTTGATAGGAATTTCATATTTTTTACCCACTAATCAGGCAAAAAGAAAGCTCTGGTATGAAAAGAAGCCCCATGTGAGCCTTCCACTTTTCTTCCAAATGGCTTGGGTTTGTCCCACCTTTTTAATTTCACAAAACATTTGTGGTGCGCTCAAGTTTCCCATGGTACACCGTTAATGGAATGAAGGCTTGTGGGATGAGGAGCCTGGCCTGGCCGCGGTGGTCTGCAGGTGCTCGGGCAGGAGGGCCAATGGGAGAGGCTTCTTGGAACATGCCTGACAAGTTACTGCTGGCCCAAACCTAGGGCCTCATCTCCCTCCAGCTCGGCCCCAGGTCACCTAAAGGAAATGCATTTAATTTTCAAATCCCTCCCAGAGCCAAAGAGAATTCCAGCAAAACAGCCATAAACATTGAAAAAGTCTTGTCTGATTTAGGAAAACATTCCGTTGGATTTAAAATGAAATATCCTGTGACTAATCTCATGTAAGACTGGGAACGGGTCTAACTGTTCAGTTTGGTGGTCAGCAAGGGGACTCCAGAGGGAGACCTTGTCCCTCCCCCACGCCACTTTGGGAAAGGCAATTAATCAGCCAGCCCTGAATTTTCAAACAAAGATTGTGAAGGGTTCGCTGTTTGATCCTCAAGATCCCTCTTTTCTCAATTTGTCATTGATTTCCCATCAAGAGAGTTTGTGCAACTGAATCCCCCATGCAATCCCGGCACTTCGTGAGCCAGTAAATAAAACCCAAATGTTAATTCTTATGAGCACAGCACTCCCTGCCAAGAAATGAATAATGGACTGTGAGAGAACCAGCATCATGCATCCCTGGATGGGGAACAGGACACAATGGGGCAGAGATGTGGAGAGAGGAGACACGAGGGAGGTAAAACCAGAGAGAGAGATGCAAAGGGAACAGGAAGAAGGAACTAAACTACCTTTTAAGAGATTTGTCCTGTTTCCTCAGCTTGAGTGTAAGCTCCTTATGGCCAGGACCAGGCAGTCGCAATAACTAAGGGTTCATAGGTGCCACAGGACCGCACTTGTGTGGAGTCCTTCCATCTATGCTCATTTTATCCTCACAGTGATCTAAGAGGTAGGCTCTGCTGTTATTCCCATTTAAAATGAAGAAACGGAGGCTCAGAGAAGTCTAGCAACCTGCAGCACATGACAGAGAAGGGATGAAGCACATGCTGGATATCAGAGCCTAGACTCACCCCCATGTGATCTCCTCAATGGGGTGACCAACTGTCCCAGTTTGCCCAGGACTGAGGGGGCTCCCAGGAAGCAGGACTTCCAGTGCTAAAGCCAGGAAGGTACCTGACAAACTGGGATGAGTTGGTCACCCTAGCTGCGGGTGGGCTGACACTGAGTAACCTGTGCATGTGTTTATCGCAAAGAGCTTTTTCAGAAAAGCAGGCACGATGCCTGTAGCTCTCTCTCTATCTGGGTGAACTGGCAGACTGGTCTAGCGAAGGAAAGCCTATTTCTTGTGCACAGGGCATTCTCCCATAATATCCTCCTCATATATAATGAATGAAAAAGGAAATAGCAATAATGGCACAAGCTACTGCTGTGTAACAAGACCGAGTTTCCCCTCCAACAATCTCCTAGGCAAAGAGGAGAGGAAATTATCTTAAATTTTGGTTCCTGAAAGTCTGTAAGTAAATTATGATTTCTGTTTATTATTTATTAACTGGCAGGTCATTTTAAAGGCACAGAGGGACTCTGTGCAAGGCAGAAGAAAGAATTCCTAAGCAGGGACCCCGTTCCCATTTCTAGGCCCTACTTTATAAGCCAAGACCTCTCACTTGTGAATTATGCTACAATGAAGCCTCCTGAGGAGTAAAGCTGATCTTGGAGTCCATCCAATAATAATAGTTTTTACGACAAACAAAGCCGTACATGTGTAAACAGTATTTTCATATATGTTATCTGACTTCAGCTCCTGGACACCCCATGAAACAGGGCAGATGTAATGAGTTCCATGTTCCATGATGTGGGGGCCGAGGCTGGAAAAGTTAGGTGATTTATGGAAGATCATACAATTAGGGAGGGTGGAGCTAGAGATCAAAACACACCTCTCGATTCCACATTCTGCATTCCTCTCCTGGCACACTACTATTATGGCATTGGTATAGTATTTTAATACCAAAAACATCTTATGTAAGCTCCTTGAACAAAAGGACCGTGTCTTGCTCATCTTTGTATTTCCAAAACTGATCACAGTCTCGGCATGTGGTAGGTAATAAATTACCCACCATGAAGCAGAGAGCCAAGGAAAACATCTGAGCTATGACATAGACCAGACTTAAATTTGAATCCTAGGTCAGCTGCCTGCTGGTGTGACTCCAGGCAATTTACTTCACCTCTCTGAGCCAACACATTCTTCCCAGGCAGAAGCGCAGGTAAAACTACTCTCAGAGCTGTTGTGAGAGCTTCTGCTAATAGCCAAGGAGGGCTGGGCACACTGTAAAGGCTCCATAAGAGGCAGCTGTTGCTATTTCCAGGTCCTAGGATTCTGGGCACTTCTTCATGCCCAACCTGCTGATGGAAATGTTATAACCCAGGGCACAATGCTCTAATCTCTGGAGGTGAGTGGTTGGCTCCGATGCTTTCTGACCCTCTGTCATGTTTAACTCACCTTTCCCACCAAAATGAGAGGGACTGCTTTTGACTCAGCCAACACATTTACAGTGCTGCTGGTAACCCCTTCTGTATGTGCCTGGGGCCAAGCTACAGGTGATAATTAGCTCTCAGAAAGCGGAAGGACATTAACTCCAGCACCTTGACTCTGTTCCAATTGAGATAATTAAATAAAGTGCCCACAGGTGGATCCAGTTAATGAGGCATTGACTGGGTTGCTGCTGAGCTGTCCAGGCAGCAGGCATGGAGCTGGAGCATGAGTTTAGCATGGATGACTATGCCCTGGGCATATGGCTAAATGCTACCAGAAGCACACAGCATTCTTCCCTTCTCCCTTCTCAACCCTCAGTTTGTTCCTGCCCTCAACATCCCAGGCATATGGGTGTCCGTAGGAGCAATGCACCGGGAGTCAGGGGCTTGTGCTCGGCTCCGCATTAGTTTAGTGCATAGCTTGGACATCTCTTCACTCTCCCCTGCTCAGTTTCCTCAGTTGTAGAAAGAAGGAAGCAGTTAAGGGCCAGCCCATAAAGCTGAAGGAAGAGCTTGGGGACAACTGGATTCAGTCTCATTCTTTCCTCCTTCCCTCTGTGTCACTGCCAGCATCTGCTTCTCTCAGCCTCACTCTCTTCTCCTAAAAATAGGCTGTCTCCCCTTCCTCCCGCAGCCTTCAGCAACCCCATGCTCACAGCCTTTCAGTGATGAGATAGGAGGCAGAGTAGGACTTCCAGTTTTAATTTTTACAATCCTAAGGAAGGACACTGATTGGCTCAGCTAGGTTATAAGTTCACCTTATGGATTGACGATAGTGGCTGGAAAGGAACCGAAGCTTGTATTAATCCAGAGACACACCTACTGACCTACCAGCAGAAGTGGAGGATAAATTAACCATGAGCTGTAGAGACATGCCGATTCATATCTGCCACAGGGACAAAAGTGTCGTACATACGGATTCTTCCCTTCTCTAAGCAGCAGAAGCAATTTGTGTTCCTGGTGTGTGTGTGTGCGTGCGTGCGTGTGCGTGCATGTGTGTTGGTCATTTGGAACAGGAATATATGTTTCCTCATAGAAATAATGCCATGAATGGTGATTATTTTGGATCAGTCTAAAAAGGTTAATTGGATGACTGTGGGCAAGTTGCTTACTCTCTTTGAGACTGTTTCTGCATCTGTTAAATGGGAATAATAATAGTCCTAGCATGCGGGTTGTGGAGGTAATTAAATAATTCAGGTAGACTCAGTCCTTAGCACCACGCCAGGCATCAGTAAGATCTCACTAAATGGTAGCCATTTTTATAACTAAGTGAAATACTGCCCATTTTTTTTAAGTAAGGGGAAACCTCACTTATAATGAAACAAAAGAGAACACGACCCTTGATGGAAATACTTGTTTTCTTTATCTCAAGGTATGGAAAGGCAGGTTTAATTACAGAATGGAGAGAAGATTCTGAAGTGAACTTTCAAGGACCTTAAACAGAGAATGTGCTCCTTCTGGCTAATTTTGCTAGTAGTGTTCTTTTTCCTTTCCTCGCACTAGTGTTACCTGTTTACTTTTTAGCATGTTCCAGATTTTTCAGGGGAAAGGAGAGGGCTGGAAAATAGCACAGAGGGGAAGAGAGAGAAGACACAAGAAGAAAAAGACTGAGATAAAAGTTATCTTGACATGCCCGGGAAAGAAAGACACAGGAGTATTTGTCTGTTTCTATTGCTTATAACAGAATACCTGAAACTGGGTAATTTGTGAAGAAATGAAATTTATTTCTTACAGTTGGGAGGCTGGGAAATCTACAGTTTGGGGGGAGCATTGGGCGAGCGCCTTCTTGGTGGTGACTCTCCACAGCAATGCAGGGGGTCACATGGCAAGAGATGGCATAATAGAGAGAGCTAACCTTCTCACTCACTTTATTTTATTTTGTCTTTTTTTTTTTTTTTTTCGTGACTGGCAACGGATCGCAACCCTCAGTGTCGCGCCCGTACCGGACTGGGACCGGCAACGGGATCGCAACCCTCGGTGTTGGTCCCGCTCCTCACTCAGCCAGTGAGCGGCCGGTCTGTATGTGGGATCCGAACCCTCGGCGGGAGCTGCGCTTCCCAAGCGGCGCACTGTAGCAGTGCACCACCGGGCCGGCCCCTCACTCACTTTATAAAGCCATCAGATCCATGTCCATGACCACCCATCAAACCATCAACCCATTACTCCATGAATGGATCAATCCATTCACGAGGATACAGTCCTAGAGATCCAATCACCTCTTAAAGACCCCACCTTCCACCACCATATTGAGGGTTAAGTTCCAACATGAGCTTGGGGAACATTCAAACCACGGCAATGAGACAGGGCTGAAGAGTAGAGTTATCGACTGCCTGTTCATGAGGTGAAGACCTGGCCGAGGTGGAATCGAGTGAGTTCCATGGGGTGGGAGACAGAGCAGAGCAGGGCCTGGAACATGCATCTTCTGCCTGAAGAGGATGGGTGGGGAGGACACACATGTCTCCAGGGCTGACCCTCAAGTGGTGCAGGAAGCCAAGAACACTTTTATTGGTTCTTGGAGATCTCAAGAACAGTGCATTTGAAGGGGGAAAAAGGGGGCCATGTGTAACCGAGCCTTTCTTTGTGCTCTTTGTTTGCATCTCCTTCTTTGACCTGATGAACACCCTATTCTGCAATTAAACCCTGTCTTGTCCCCCATAGCACTTGGTGCCATGCTGAGCCCCCAGCTGCAATCTACAGCCACTGGAGGCAGGGAGCGCTCACAAATCAAAGTTGCTCTGCTCTTGACACTTCTGTCATGCATCAGTCAATGTGCTCCTAGTACTGATACTACAGGACATCCCGGTTGATTCAGTGGAAAGGAAAGGGAATTTCTTTTGAGTTGCATCTTGTGTTCATTCATTCAACAAGTGTTTCCCGAGGGCCTGCTGTCCAGGCCTCTATAAGGCTGTGATCAGTGCTGGAAGTGTATCAGTGAACGAGAATGACAAAATCCCTGGCTTCCTATACTCTACTTTCTGGTGGAGGAGAACAATTGAGGGGCCACCGACCACACGTGACGTGCGGTAAGCCCTGCCAATGAAAAGACAGGAGCATGTATAAGGGATGCCTGATGTAACTTAACAACAGAAGTTAATGTCTTGGTCCCTGTTTGAAAATCAAGATCCATGTTCTTTTTAGAACTTCAGTTGTTTTTATAGTTATAAAGGAAATATGTTCTCATTATGGAAAACCTGGAAAATATAGAAAGTGCAAAGGTACAAAAATCTGCCATAAACCATTGTTAAAACCAAATGTATTTTATGCCTGCTCGGGATCATACTGCATATAGTTGTGTAATCTGCTTTTTCACTTTAAATTACATGGTGGACCTCTCCTTTAGTCATAAAAATTTAATTTAAAACATTGTTTTAAGTAACTGCATCATATGCCATTATATAGATGTGCTATAAATTATTTAATCATCTCCCTATTGTTGCACATTTGGTTTATTTCTACTTTTACAAGTAATGCTTCAATGACTCTCATTGTTCCTAAGTCTTTGTTTGAGATTCTGTTGGTTTCTTAGGATAGTTTCCTAGTTAGTCCACAGACATTCACTGAACAATTATTATATACCAAGCAGATTTCCTTTTGCTTTTCCAGCCTGATCCTTTTGGTGCTGTTAGGAATGCTTGACTATGCAAACCTTGATTTTGATCTCCTGATCAGGTGGGCCTGTTTACCCCCATCTTGTCCTGTCTCAGTTGTACCTCTGGGTTTGGGGCATAAGGGAGCCTCTGCCTTATTTGGCCTCCTCTCAGTGTCACATCTGTTTTGCTCCTTGATTCTTCAGCTGTTCCTACCTAATCTCTCTGGGACTGTGTTGTCTGCTCTCACACCCAGACTTTCTGTGTCTACCTGTTCTTTTGGAGGCTGGTTACTATGGTGGGAAGGGCACCCAGAAATTGGACCAGGGTCTGTCTTGAGTATGTATGTGTATATGTTTGTATGGGTGGGGGAAAAGAGAAGCAGAAAAGGCCAAAGTGTCAGCAAGTGGAAAGATAGAAGATGGAAGTCTAGGTGGAGACAACCAGAAACTGGCCTGACTGTTTCTTGACCATTTCTTAGGATGGACTGAAGACAGACCTGGGTTTTAGGGCATGTCATTGTCCTGTTGACTGATCCAATCTGTGAACTTGAAAACCTCTGGAAAATTCAAAGAATATTGTAGATTGTTTCAATGGCCCTAATTAGTGGCCTTCATTAATCTATGCCCTTTGCCCTGTACCTTTGTGATCCCTTTCCACTAGGACTCAGGCTTAGCCATGAGGCTGGCATGGCCAATGGGACACTAGCAAATGTGATGCAACTAGAAGCTTGAAAAGTGCATGCCTTTTTCTGCCAACCCTCTTGCACAATTGAGCTTGTTCTCCATCATGATTCGACACTTCCATAAGAACATACTGCAGCTAGTCTTTGGAGGGTTGCAAGGGCCATGAGGAGCTGAGGCCGTCCTAGACCAGCCAGTCCTCTGCCAATCTGCCAACTGACTATAGACGTGTGAGCAAATCCAGGCAAGATCACTCAAGGTCCCCTTAGGTCAGAGAACTGACCCGTAGACTTGTGAGAAAAAATAAATCATACATTAAGTTTTGGGGTTGTTTGTTACTCAGTGATAACTAACTGCTACAGTCATTGTATCAAAGAGCAGAGAAAAGGGGGACAATAAAGGAAGAAAAGATAGGCAGAGGGGATAGCAGCAGGTCCAAGCATGCAGAAAAACCCAAGCTCTGGATTCATGTGAAGCACTGCAATATAGTAGGAATTCCATTCGTGTGGCTGAGCCTGCTCTTTGATCTCCAGGGTCACTGTAAGCATACTCCCTCCTGAGCCTCCTGATTAGCAGTCCCAGGAGCCAGAGTTGTTGACTCTTGGGGAGCAGATGTCCACAGAGACCAGCTTGCCCTAATTCTGAGGAAGGTCCCAGACTGTACAACCATCAGGAGAGAGCACTGGAGTCTCTACCTGGGAACACTGGGGCCTGCCCCGCAGCGGCCAGATTTCCATTTGTCCTCATCTATTCTTTCGTCTTCCCACTGCCCATGTGCTGACCCCCTGATCTCGGGTTTCATTGGTCACCCCTCACCTGGAGCAGCCTGCAAGAATTTATCCCATTTCGAATTCATTAAAGTCCTTCAAAGGTGGGCGGCTCCAGGTTGAGGGGGGCAGGTGGTCACTGAGCTGGATCAGTCCACCCCTAGAACAAACCCATCCCTGTTTGCCTTACCCTCACGTCATGGGTGCACATGGGACTATGAAAGGCACCCTGTGGGAAACCTGAAACACACAGATACAGTTTGCTCAGTGCAAATACATGGCCATCCTCTCTAGTTTCTTTTTTGTCCAATCTGGCTTCCAAACTAGAGAAAGGCAAGTCACCCTCCACTCTCCCCTCAATATTACATGGTGGTTTCAATCTCATTATTATTGCATTATATGTAGCACATCTGTTACTGGTCAGGAGCCAACTATTTAATTCTATTAGATACATCTATACAGTGAAGTGATAATCTACACCAGGTTTGTGGAACAAGCACTTAATACTTGGCAGCAAGCAGCCAAAGGCTTGATACACAAGTGAGAGAACGTAGGAGGCCTGTCGTAGCTGAGGGTCGAAGGCAGCCAGAAGGCCCTGCTACATTCTTCCCCTGGCCGGCATTCCAGCGTGGGAAAGGAGTCAGTCGACGTATTGTTCCAACATCTGCAAGATATTGATGGAGAACGGGGGAGGTTAAGAGGGGAGGGAGAGGGAAAACGTTTACCTAACAAAATGCTAACTCTTCCAAGGGGATTCATGTCAGCACAGACTAAATGATGTGAGAGCTGCAGGCACATGTGGTAGTATTTACCCCCCAAGAAATGGACACAGATTCGTGTCTTGTTCAGTAACTCCAGCGCCTTAGACGTGACTTCTGCAGTTGCCTCTGAGTTCCTATTTGTGTTTCCTGGCTTCATCTCTGCACAACAGACAATGGGTTTGCTTTTAGCACTGGGGAGCAAAAATGGGCGCTGTGTGGAGGGATCTCTGGCCAGGGCGCTGACCCCACAGAAAGGCGGGATGATTGGCTCCCCTCTCTTTCAAATACCCCATCATGTGCAGGACCAGTAAATGGCCCCTCCAGCTGCCCTGCACCCTAACAGGCCATATTTTGTCACTTTCTCCTTCTGCATTTGCACCCTGAGGGCTGCAAGCATGAGGACAGAATGATGACAGGCTCACAGGTATGTCTAACTTTCTTTCCATCCAGGAGGAAGAATCATTTTTAAATTTCAAATTGATGAAAGGAAGTGGATGGAGAATAAATCATGTCTTATATTTCATCGATTCTAAGTAAGACGTCATCAATTTGAAGATGCTCTGTTATTTTATGCACCACTAAGAAAGAAAAAAAATGCTGACTCTTCAACTACGATATACCATCAATAAAAAGACAATCCCGATTTCAGAGATGTTAACATGTGGGGTTCTGGGGGCATGTGCTTCTTAGGATGCCCAATCCCAGGGCTCCCGCAAAACTGGCCACTTGTAAGTTGTGTGATGGTGGGTAAATTATTCAACCTCTCTGTGCCTCAATTTCCTCATCTGTGAATGGGAATAGTGAAAGCACCCACCTCATCCAGTGGTTGGAAGGATTAAACATGGATGCATGTGAAATGCTTAAAAGAGAGCCCGTACAAGGATTTACTTACTGTATGACCTCAGACATGTTAGTATCTGTGAGCCTCAGTTTCCTCGGCTACAAAATGCAGGTAGCAATACTGTTCTGTTTATTTCCCTTTTGTGCAGACTCATGTTGGGACCTGCAGTGACCAGGAGGATGGGAGGATAAGGGACCTGGTTAAAGGAAAGAGTTTACTGTGGTTGGTGGGTCCCTTGCCTGCAAAGCGGACCCATCCTTTCCCAGATCTTCCAGCTGTGCAGGCTACATCTGAGGGCTCTGCCTGGCTGAACTCATGGACCATATATCAGGCTGCTCTTCTTCCCACAAGCTCAGGGAAAGTCTAGGCCCTGTGGTTATAGAAGGTACTTAGATGATACTCCATTGTTTTGTTACTGGCCACCAGCCTTTGTAGTTGACATAAAATGAAATTTACTTTCTATCCCCAATACTGTAGACTTATGCTTTTTTGTTCTGGAATGTGTTAAGAATCATTTACCAAGCAGTTTCATATCAAATCTCATGGTTAATTGTCACAATGGCCCTAGAAGGTAGGGTAAGTTCACTCCATGTGAACACGAAGACTGCCACCTACAAGCCAAGAAGAGAAGCAGAGAACAGATCTTTCTCTCATAGCCCTCGAAAGGAACCAGCTCTGCCAACACCTTGATTTCATTAACTATGTGAGGAAACTGAGGTCTAGAAAAGTAAAATGACAGCCCAAAGATACATAAAGCTGATTCACTGAGAGCTGCATCATGATTTATTTATGTCATATATTTAAGTGATAGATTGAACTGGTCACCCATCTTCAGTGCCTTTTTCTGGTTTGATCCTCCCTGCAGGAGGATCATACATTCCTGCCTGTTGACATCAGACTTGGCCATGTGACTTCATTTGGCCAGTGAAATGTGAGCTCTGTCCAAGATGAAGCCATATGTCATGACTTTTTGTTCTGCCAGAAAGTTGGCAAAGCTCCAGACAGAGACTTTGTCATCAACCTGGGTCCCCAACTAGGGACAATGGGGAGCAGAGTCACAGATGGCCCCCAGAGGACATGTAGCAAGAGCAAGAAGTAAACCTTTGTCAGTGTCAGCTGTTGGATTATGGGGTTGTGTGTTACCACAGCAAAACCTAGCCTTTCCTAACCGATAATCTATTCGCTGAAAGAAACCCTCTGTGCACAAGACCTGTACCCTCTGCTCTTCCTCCATGAAATATTTGCTCCCTTAGAAGAAGGCAGTTAAGTGTCCGCGTAATGCTGGCCTCTGCTTTGTGTTTTAGCACACATCTCTCTCCTTTATACAGCTTTGATTAGCTCTCTATGAGCACAAAATCAAAGCATTCTGATCATGGACTAAAGCAGTAAGCACATGGTCGATTATGTCAGAATTTTAATATGCAAACACATTTGTACTTCCTCTTTCTCTTTCTTCCATTCTGAGTGCCAATACTTCTATTTCTGCCTTTCCTTTGTCCAAAGAAATGTGCTCTGTCTGGCCACCGTGGGGCAGGGCCTCCAACCTGTCCATCTTTAATCTCCTTCCTAACTCCATGTGGACAGATGGTAAGAGAGGGAAGAAAATGTTCTAGGCTAACCAATCCCATTCCATCTGAAGGCCTCATCTCACAGGGAGCTGCACAGCGTCTGGCACACCGTGGGCACTTGATATGCACATGTCGAATAAATGTTGGTGAGTGAGTAGAAAGTCCCATAGGCCTTGGAAGCTACTGCAGGTGAACACTGAAGCTAGAGAATGACTGTGTGGTGGAATCAGAGAGCTTCGATTCTCTTGTCTGGATTTCTATAGTCTTTATGAAGGCCAGGTTAGCCTTCATATAAAGGCAAGGTATTCCTCTATGCCTCAGTTTCTCCATGGAGAAAATAATGGAAATGAAACCTGTAGGAGTTGGAAAGAACATAGGATGATATAATGCAAATAACCCTGATAACACAGCCGAGAGACCCAAGTGTGTTTTGATTTTGCCCAACAACTTTGTGACACTAGGCTGATGCTTTGGCCTCTCTAGGCCTCAGTTTCCCCACAGGTGTAACAAGTAGATTGGGCTAGATGATTTATGAGGTCCCTTTCAGTTTTAACCATCCATGCCTCTTACTCTGAGCTGAATTGTGCCTCTCCACCACCAAATCCACATACAGTCAGCCCTCCGTACCCACGGGCTCCGCATCTGCAGATTCAACCAACTGTGAATCCCACCCCCCACCAAAAAATCAATATAAAATGACAATACAACAAGTCTAGCTGAGCGAGGGAAATCATCAAGCTGGGATAATAAATAATAAAATAATGATTGTTTCCAGAGCTGTTGGCTTTTGTGCAGTAAATAGATCTCCCTCTGGCTACACAGCTGAGCGTATCGCTTCCTGAAGAAGCTGCTTTGTTGGTCACACTTCTGCTACATCTCATCACTTAGCAGTAGCATCTTAGTCAGCACCCCAGAAGGTGGCCCACTCAATCTCAGCAGGGCTAGAGGCACCCGAGCAGGTTCGATCCTCCCCGAGCCTGGCATCAGCCAGTTCCTGAGTCAGTCAGCCAAGGTCAGGCAGAATATTGCAGTGTCTGACTGGCCAGAAGGTGGGGTGTGACATGGGCTGTGTGGCCCTAGACCTTCATGGGGAACCCCAGCCTTGACCTGACCTCACCACATTTGTCCCATCCATATGACAGCTTCTGTCTGCCTTCCTGGTTTTCCACTCCAGTTTTCCCACCTCTCTGGATTTGGAGCACTGAGTTATCAGCCCAGTGCCTCGGGCCTTGGTGACCTACCAACCTCAGCTTCTGGCTGGGATCCTCCTTCAGACAGTATGGACCTCATGTCTGGAGAACTGTGGCAACATGTCCCACTCCCCAGATCCAATTCCTGGGGCCACCGATTCCATCCAGCCCAGGGTTCACGCTGCCAGGTTGTATAATATAAGATTGGACATCGGATTGCCCTTCTGAAGGGCAGTCAACAGCTTTCTAGCAGGGCCAGTTTCCAGTCAGCTACCCCACTTGGATGGCTGAGTATCCCAAACACCTCACATAAAGCTCCCTTCCCCAACCTAGAACCACGATCTTGCATTTCCACAGAGGATAGGGCATGCTGACTCAGTCCTGGTCCTCAAATGCATCTGGAGGGCTAAACGCCTGGTTTTTTGAAGGTGCCTGGGGACCTGCAGACAAATGATGGCACTGGAAGCCAGGGCTTAGGTTACCACTGAGCTGCCCACCACTGGCTTTCCTCACCGTAAGTGCCTTGGCAGCACTGTCTTTTCCAGCTATATGTCTCTGGCTTAATGGGGAGCCAGTCCAGAGCTCTGGAGCAAAGGACATGTGCTCCAAATCCAATTCCGAGCGTGTGAGTGACAAGAGGCTAATTTCCAAAGCTGTGCAGCAGATATCTTTTCTCCCTTCAACCCTCTGGGAGAGAAAATGATGCAAATGAAATACCCCAAGGGGGAGTAGCCTGTTGTAACTTATGATTAATCTTGAAAAACCGCATGAGTTAAGCATTCCAGTCCTGGAGCTAACCTAAAACCAGGAACTTGATGCCGCTCACTCCCAGGCTCTGGCTCTCTGGCTCCCAGAACCCAAGGTGCACTTGCAGGGGGCAGCTCTCTTCCGCTCAAGTCAGGGAGGCTTCCTTTGCCAGGACCAGCTAAGAAAAGAGCAGCCTCGGTGGCTATGTTGGGGAAAAGCTCCTCTAACTGTAATAATAGCTCAGCACATTTTTACAAATTTTGCTCTTTCAAGTACCTTATCTCATTGTTCTTTATGACAGCTCAGTATTGGGGACCATCTCATTCTCTCTCAAGTCCAATGAAAATGCTTCTGGAAGCATGTTGGGCTATATCTGACTGGGTAACTATGGTAAATGGCATCTGGGGACAGAGCACTGGCCATCCCACTTCTTCAAAAGCAGAGCATCTATGTGCCCTGAAGTGGACTTCCTGCCGGGCAACCACCTTGACTGTGAGCAAATCATTTTACTCCTCCAGGTTTTGGTTCTCCATCGCAAAAATGGAACTAGCGTGCTTTGAATTACCTCCAAGATGTCTTGGGAAAACAAAGTCACCATGGCAATAACATAAACTATTTGTGCCTCAGCTCCCTCTCTTGGGGCTCTTAATGAAAATTAAATGAGTGAATGCAGGCACAGTGCTTCAGATTGTGCCTGGCACACAGTAAGTGCTGAGTAAATGTTGGCCATTATTTTTATTGGCTTTTAACAAAGGCATATCAAAGATAACGAAAAGTGGAAAGTGTGGCACTAATAAAAGCGTGAATTATCTCCCTATTATTGCAGTTCTTAAGATATATCCCCGAGTAATCCGTTGAGCAAAAAGTTCCTTATCTCCACTGCAACTGGCTGCCACTCTCACGTGCCAGCATTGCCCCAGCAGTGCAGTGGGACCTTGGGACAGGGCTGTTTCAAGTCAAGGAACTTTTGACATGGTCCTTTTGATGTTGAGCCGTCATAATGTAAAAACACTTCTTTAAATCAACAAGTAATGAGGACAAGAGACAGCCTTGAGCCTCCCTTCCT
This sequence comes from Galeopterus variegatus, assembly GCF_000696425.1. Classification (NCBI taxonomy): domain Eukaryota; kingdom Metazoa; phylum Chordata; class Mammalia; order Dermoptera; family Cynocephalidae; genus Galeopterus; species Galeopterus variegatus. The sequence continues at coordinate 353,849 of NW_007726765.1, forward strand.
CTTTCAGCCTAATCTTGGCCTTGAAATTGACCCTCTTGGAGTCCAGGAGGGATTGTAGCTATTTCCCTCATTCCTTGTTTTTTTTTTTTTTTTTTTGGTCTTTTTCCATGTCCGGCAACGGATCGCAACCCTCAGTGTCGCCCCCGCGCCTCGCTCAGCCAGTGAGCGGGAACCAGCCCGTACGTGGGATCCGAACCCTCGGCGGGAGCGCCGCCACACTTCCCAAGCGGCGCACTAGCGCAGTGCGCCACCGGGCCGGCCCTCCCTCATTCCTTGTTAATGATATGTTTGGGTTCTTTTTTTCTTTGTTTGTTTTTCATCAAACATTTAAGCATTTGTTTTCTAGTCTGTGTCAAAATATCCCGGGTCAAAGTGCTGTCTGTCTGTCATGTTGGATGCCTGTCTTCTCCCACAGAGAGAGACACCCAGTCTTTTCAGCTGGTGCTTCTTTTCTGGAGCTTACCACATGGTTGCTGGCCTAGGAGGCTCTGTTGGGGATAAACTGAAGGCAGCATTGGACTCAGTTTTATCCCAAGCATCATTGGCCACATGCATGGGAACGTCTGAGTTGGGACACTGGGGTGTCCAAGATTGGAAGGTATTTCCATCAATTGGCCACCATTTACAGCTCATTCCCAGCTCTGATTTTAATGAGCTGCTTCCGGATTGAATCTCCCAAATGTTCTGCCTTTGTCCTTGTTTAATCCTGCAGTCAGATGGTTCCTGATTTATGCACATCAATACTGTTTACAAACATGAAAGCCACCCAGCAGTGTTTGAACTTTAGGAACCACCATTGGTTATCGATAAGGAAAGGCAGCTTGGCAGGGGGCACGTCGATATGACCAGGTCAATATTTCATGCACAGGCAAGATCCGGGCCTTTCTGCATGGTCCAGGGAAGAAGGCTGCTGTTGGCTGTGCCTCTGACTTGGTTGTCTTTGCCCTTTATTATGACCATCTTCTTGCCCTTTCTGAGTCACTCGGTGATCCTCCATGGGTTGATCTGGCTATTTAAGAAGCTCCTTATTGGGCCAAGAAGGGAAAGCAGCCATTTTGGAAGAATATCTTTTTTCCAGTAGACATGTGGGGCCATGTTTCTCCTAAGGTGCTAGACTCAGAGTCAGTTTTCTACCAACCTCCCACACTTCAGAGCTTTATGATTTGGGGCAAGTCAGAATCTCTTGGCCTCCCTTTTTAAGTCTAGAAAATATCAATCTCAATGGTCGAATGTGATAACACATGCAACAGTGTTTTGCAATCTGGAGAGGATCCAGGGTTTTAGGCAATTGGAAATACGTGGTTTACAGAGCCAGACAGACAGACGTCCAAACCCCAGTTCTGCCACTTCCTGGCTGGGTGTTCTCCAGCAGCTTGCAAGATCTCTCTCATCCTCAGTTTACCCATATGGTAAATGGGCTTATAGTGGTACAGACCTGGAAGGCTGTTTGAAGAGTAAATGGGATTAAACATTAAAGAGTGTGTCCTAGGACCTGGACCTAAGAAACACTTAATACATATTAACTGTTGCTCCATTATTATGGCTATTTTAATTAAAGTATTATTATCATTATTATTATTATAATTCCCAGGTCTGCTACTTCTGAGCTGAGTGACCTTGGAAAAATTTCTTTCCTTGCTGAACCCTGGCTTATTCAGCTGTCAAATATGGATCATAATAACAACCTGTCAAGATTCTTGAGAATTAAATGGAAATACTGTGGAATCCATGAAGAGGCGTATTTTAGGTGCTTAGTACATGTTAGTTCCCTCCCGTAACTTGCATTATCTGTCTTTCCCTGTGTCGGAACCTCCTTTCTCCTTGCAGTATTCTTTATAAATCTGAAAGAAGCATGCTGAGCCATTCTATTCCAAGTCAGGGTTTAGAGATCAACTCCAGTTGAGAACAAGATTTCTGGGCCCTGGCACCAGCTGACCTCCCTCGGGAGCTGCCTCTGCTGGGCAAAATCCACAAGGCCCCTCTGGGTTTTTTGTTTTCATTTTATTGACCCTTAAACATCACCTCTCCCTCTCTGTATCCTATAATATAATCTGTGGGGAGTAGCGTAGTCAATTCAGGACTTCATTTCCAAAAGTTCCCCATTGAGACTCCAACTTCCTGTGGGCGAGACCCATAGCCCATGTTTTGTGACTGGGGAAATTATGTGTTTCTACGATTTCTATAATCAGAGCCCCCAGGGCATATGGATACATTTAGCATCTGTGGATGTATTGAGAGGACCCAGGTTTTTTTTTTTTTTTTTTTCCTTTTTGTCTTTTTTCGTGTCCGGCAACGGATTGCAACCCTCAGTGTCACGCCCGTACCGGACCGGGACTGGCAACGGGATCGCAACCATTGGCGCTGCGCCCGCACCTCGCTCAGCCAGTGAGCGGGAACTGGTCTGTATGTGGGATCCGAACCCTCGGCGGGAGCACCGCCGCGCTCTCAAGCGGCGCACTGTAGCAGTGCGCCACTGGGCCGGCCCAGGACCCAGGTTTTTATTGAGTTTATTAACTTACTGAGTTTATTTTTGCTGAGTTTATTGGTTTGGAATTGGCCTCTCCCAACAGCAATGACTTTCCTAAACAAACAATTAAAAATCTGCCTTCCATGAAAGTGACCAACTCATCCCAATTTGTCTGTTAGTTTCCTCCTTTGAGTAAGGAAAGTCCCAGGTCCCAGGAACCCCTTTAGTCCTGGGAAAGCTGGGACAGTTGGTCACCCTACCTGCCAGTGCGGTCAAATGATCTTCCCTTTTAGCCGATGATGAAACAAAAGAAAAATTGGGACTAATTGTGGGATTTCTCTACCAGAAAGAAATGGGACATCAAAAGAGACTTGGGACTTTCTCTCTGAGAACTGGAAGATAAATAGTCTGCTGGGAATTGGAAGGCTCTGGACCCGCGTCTGAGTTGGGAGGGCAGACTGTGGATCGGGAGGTGAGTTGACTTTACCTAAACCATCAGGGAAGTCGGCTTCAAGTGTCTGGGTCACACACCTGCTTGAGGTCTCTGAGCTTCTAACCACATGTTTTGAAAATCTCTTGTAGCCCAGGGTTCTGGGAATGAGGCGTACTGAGGCTGGGGCAGCGGAAGCCGAAAGAGAACTTCAGGTGCTGGGAAAGTCTGCTTCTGCCTCAAAGGTCCTCTGAGCTCCTCCCCCACCCCGCCACCCCAGCTTCCCCCCTTGCCCCTGCCCATCTCTCCTCCCCCACCAACCAAAGAATGTCAACCAGCGTATCCAATGTTTGGAGCTTGCCAGCTCCCAGAAGCAGTGTGAGCTGGAGATGGGAAGCCAGAAGATTCCACTTTCTCCGATGTTCCCCCCTAAATGGAAGTGAGAACTGAAGTGAGGCAGCACCCACAGTGTGGGGTAGAGTGCTGGGAGATACCCCTTGGAGACACTTACCTTCAGCTCTAAATTTCTAGAGTCCACCCTGAGCTGAAAGACACTTTATTTACCTTTAAGGCAGCTTCCTCAATGGGACCGTGTAGATCGCTCTGTGTCTTGAGTCTGGGGTCTGTTCTATGAAATTCTGGAAGAGTTTTTATAAACATCCACAAGTCACTGCTGGGTCCAGTGTACTGTCACTGCCTCTTTATCCTAGCAGGAGGTAAAATGTCGCTTTTGAAAACACTGTTTTCACAAGGTAACGCATTAGGCTGCAAATCAGGACTTTTTTCTCCCCCTCCCCCTTCTACCTTTTTTTTTTTTCTCTTGCTAATTGGCAGAAAATTAATGAACGAAGCACTGATTGAACAGATGCTCCTCGTGGAAAAAGGCAGAATTGGAGTTTTTCTTGTCTTTTTAATTTTTTTCTTTCTTATTTTTTGAACACATCAAGAAGATAGTAGCATGTGGCAGGTCAGAAATTAAGAGAAGGTAACAGTACAGATTGTAAAGAACACAAAGGACTGGGCTACGTGTGTTTGTGTGGGAGTGTGTGTGTTTTCTCTTTTGTTTTAACTTCCTTGCATCTTTTTAAAAAAAATTTTTAAGCTCATATTTGGCTGCAGCTCATAATTAGCAGCTAGGCCTCTGGGACCTAATTAACCAATTTAATTAAGAAAAAAAGCACACAAGTCACCCTGACATTTGTCAGCCATTAGGAGCTCATGTCAGACTGGCAGTTTCAGCCGACACATTAATGGTGATTAGCTCATTTGTGACTCACTTTTACTCCGCCATCCTCCTGGAGAGGCAGCCTCTAAGCCACAATGCCCAGAGCTGCTGGGTCAGTAGTGTGACCTTCAAAGGTCAACAGGAAGCTCCCTCTTGGCTCTCCCACTGGGTCAGAGGGTCCCAACATTAGCTAAGACGTGCCTATACTTCTCCCAAGTTCCTAGTATGGTCCCTTTGGATAAGCCCAATACTGGCTATTTCTCCAGGGGATGAGAATTCAGCAAAGACTTCTTTACTAGAGAAGAAGCTTTTTAAATTTTATTACCATTAATTGTTTTAGCCTGTTGGTTCCCATCTTTATTTCCTGCACTTGGCACGGTTGTCATAGTCAGCTCCAGAGGCAGTTTCTTCATTTGGGCACTGTCTTTGTTCTTGGAGTTGATTAACTCCAGTATCTTATATGACACAGACAGGTATTTATATAGTGCCTTGGCTATGTTTGCTTCCGATCTGCCTTAATTTAACTCCACTTCTCCAGAAGCCCTGATTTACTAATAAGCAAGGAAGTCTATATAAATAATAAAAGTTCAGTGCATGGGCTGACAGATAAAAAGGAAGGTGGTAAGGTCCTGAAATATCAGAGATGGTGATATGTTTCCTGGTGTATTTCTTCTCCTCACCTTAGTCAGTCTCTAAGGAAGTTTCCAAGGGCATGTTTTGCTGGCCTGAAGAAATAATAATCACCAAGTATCACTTAGAGATAGAGCTTGGCTGCATGTAAGAGAAAGCTCAGGTAACAGTGACAAAGCCATGGAGATTCATCGTTCTTACCTGACAAGAGATCCTGGTACAGCTGCTCCACAATTTCATCACTCCCTTGGGCTCCCTCTCTCCTTCTGTCCCACCGGCCTTAGTTTTTGTGGAATTTGTCCTCACGGTTGCAAGATGGTGGCTCCCATGCTCCATGACTGCATTCCAGAAAGGGAGAAGAGGACAGGGAAAAAGACAAAAGCTTTGTGAAGTCTGCCTTTTTCTTTTTAATCAAGCAAACAATAGCTTTCCAGGAAGCACTACCCAACAGATGCCCATTTTTTAATTGATCACAAGTATGTCATACAGCCACCCCAACTAAAAGAGACACTAGGAAACTGAGTTACTCTTGGATAAAATACATTGCTGCCCTGAATAAAATTGGGATCTATTAGTAAGGAAGAAGAGAAGGGTGGATGTTGGTAAACTAGCAAAGTCAACCACACCCATTTATTGAGACCCTACATGGGGGGCATATTTTCCTTGCGAGAACCCTGCAGGAAGGTGACAATATTTCTGTGTGACAGATGAGACAAGGTGTGTCAGTGAGGTTCAGCAGTTTGCCTAAGCTCACATTGCTGGTTAATGACAGTGCAATGATTGGAATCCAGATGTGTTGGATCCGAAGCCCATGTTTTTTCCTGCCAACGCCACAGGGCTCTAGCCCTGGGTTCTCAAACACTCAATCTGTAGCCACGTAGCAGGATCCCTGATGACCAAGATTTTGCCCAGCTGAAAAATTGGGGATGAGAAATTCAAAAGACACTCTTGTCCTTCAGGCCTGCCTCTGTCGCTTGCCTGGTCTTGAGCCCCATGCTGACAACATACATATGGGTTTCGTTTTCCCCAGAGCTTGCCCAAGTAAGTCTCCAGAGAAAACTCACTTACACCCTCTGGCCCTTCCCGCCGGCCCTGAAGCCCGGCTCACACACGAAGTTGACTCATTCAAACTGGAGACACCCTGGGCTGTACAATTAGACTGGAGGAGAAAACAGACCTCATTTCAAAAGGTGACTCTTTACCACTTTGAAATGAGACTTCATTAATTGCCAACCCCTATTGATTCATTACCATGAAACAGCCTGCACTGCTTGCCTGTACCAGAACCTTTCTCAACAGAGGGAGCCGGACATTCTTTGCAGGTAATCTACAGGGCCCAACAGCAAATACCGAGAATCAGGGCCATTCACACGTGAACAATATAGCAGCTTCTTATTGTTACGTCCATTGTTTCCTCACAAAGAGCAATGGGCAGGTTAAATCTATTTTAGCTGAGAAGGCGCTACAGAAATCTTTGCTACCGAGTATTTGATACTGATCACAGAGTCACATCAGGGAACAGCAGCTGAAAGGAGAAAGTCATTTTTATTTCTGAACTTTAGAGGAAACAACCTCTCCTCTGCTCTGGCTCCCCAGGACTTAGGCCTCTTCAGTGGGAGCGAGGATTTTGTTTTGTTTTTAATGCCACTCAACGAGAGTAGGTTTCTTAGCAGGGGTGAGGGGTAGAAGTCAGAGGGAAAAAAAAAAAAAAGGCATTACACAATGTCACATTCAGGCAACATGTGCGAACTCTGGATTCATTCAATTTTAAAAACACATTCCCAGGAAATCAAGTCTGTGAGCTGTGAGTTATAACGAAGGGTGCGGCAGCTCAAGGGTTGATGGTGCCTAAATGGTACCATTTGGAACATTGGATCTCATGTAGGAAAACAGGAACTTGCTTCTGCCTTGGACTTGCCTCTGTCCAGCCAGGTGGTGGAAGTGCCACCAGCTCAATTCACCCTCCTTCTCCGAAGGGTGAGCCCATTGGGAGTGGTCCTGAGACTTCTATAGGGTCCAACATGACCTTATAGAAGTGAGGGCTGGGAGGAGAGGGACAGACGATGCAGCAGGGTTGGATTTAGGAGGAACATAAGATGTTATTTAGTTCAGTCCTCATATAACAAGCCCGGGGAGGGGATGTGCTTGCCCTGCTACTTAATGCTGAGATTAGAAGCAGACCCATGACACTTCATCCTCCATGGTAATTTTCAGTAAGAAACATGGTGCTGGATTGGGCCAGGAAGACAGCAGCAATCTAGCTCAGGGGTGGGAATATCCAGAATATTTAACCACCAGTCTAGCATGGGTGCTACTAGATCAGTCAAGGGCATGGGACAATCAGAATGGATGCCAACTGTAAACAAACACTCATGCCCTACCAGTGGGTCCTGATGCTGACTGTCGGGCCTGCCCTAGACCTCAGTGAGATCATCATGGCACACACCAGGATGGAGCCTGTGAAGGAAACTTCTTCCCAAGCAAAAGGAAGCAGCAGCCAGCGGTCCCCCATTCACTGACTGGTGTGGCAGGAGATGGAATCGGGAAAGTCAGGGATTCCATTAGTTGCTCAAAGTCATTTATTCCATAGATATCTAGAAATGTGTGTGGAAATAAACAAAGAGCAACCAAATGAGGAAAGCAAAGGCTATTGGTTCTGAGCTTGCTAAAGCAAGAGAGTCGGCCACCATCACTGGCATTTCGGCAGAGACTCAAAGGCAGGCAGAGGAGTGGGAAAGCTTTACAGTGGAGAAAAAGGGAGCCCTGGGTGTGCCCCGATTATTAGTCCATTAGCCCGGGGAAGCTGGGTGTGGGATAACTAGAAGCGGGGCATCCTGGTGCTCGGTAGGGGAGCATACTTGGCTTTCTCTGGTTGTCCTAAGGTGAAAGTAGTGACAAAAATTAGGGATGCTCTTAGTTATTAATCAAGTCCTGGCCGTTTGAAGCAGATTGTTGCAGGGGTCATGTTTAACTTCCTGGATTGTCACTAGAGATAGCAGTCTGGCTTCCTGCAAGTCTGACTTACAGCAGACAGGCTTCCTGGGTTGTTTATTGTAGATAAGGGGTTGTCAAGATTGTGGGTCAAAGTTATATTTTTATATATGGTCTGGCCATTGTTGTGTGTATATTCTGTCTCTCAGATGTACAAGGCCCTAAATTGGGGATAGATGACCTCAGCCCTCAGGTTGTCTTTAGGTTCGTTCAATAACTACCCCCAACATTCTCCTCCAGGGGAAAAATAATTATATAGATTTGCTTTAATGTGCCTTCTTTATAAACACAACCCCCTCCTCAAGGATTTTCAGTTTAAGTGTTCCTGAATGAAAAGTTCCTCTGAAACTTAAAGTTGAAACTGGCTGCTTCATGTAGGAAACACCATGTCTTTGTGAGCCATGTGACAGGACGAGGGCTGTCTCTGGGAGTCTCACATCTGCCTTCCTTCTTCTGCCCTGGCTCCCCATGCAGTTGAGCAGGGTCACAATCAAGTCTGGGGAAATGTCATCTTGCTTTTGTATTTCTCCTGGTCTCGGCCTTTAATACTAGGTGCTGATATTCCCACCACCTGGTAAGATGTGTGTGTTTAATTTTATACAATTTTATTGCATGTGTAGGCTTCTGTATCCACCCCCACAGTCACGATACAGAAGAGTTCTGTCACTGCAAGGGTCCTCCCTGCTGCCTGTAACCTCACCCACCTCCCTCTGCCCGCATCTCACCCCCTATCCCACACCTCCGGCAACCACTAATCTGTTTTCCATTTCTACAATTTTTCCATTTCAAGAATGTTATGGAAATGGAATCACATACTATGTAACCTTTTGGGATTAGCTTTTTTCACTCCATAAAATTCTCTGGAGATTCACCCAAGTTATTTTGTGTATCAATAGTTCCTTTTCAATTGCCGAGTCGTATTCCACAGTGTGGATATATTATCATTTATTTCACCATTATTAACCCACCGAAAGGTGCCTGGGTTGTTTCCAGGTTTCGGGTATTATGAACAAAACTGCTATGAACATTCGTGTACAGGTTCCGAGTGTATATAGGTTTTCATTTCTGTGGAATCAATACTTAGTTTTATAAGAACTGCCACACTGTTTTCCAGGGTGGTAATACCATTTTACACTCTCTCCAGCAATGAATGAATGATCCAGTTTTTCCACATCCTCTCCAGCATTTAGTGTTTTCCCTGTTTTTTTTATTTCAGCCATTCTGGTAGGTGTTAGTGATATCTCATTGTGGTTTAATTTGTATTTTCCTGATGGCTAATGATGTTGAACATTTTATCATGTGTTTATTCGCCACCCATATAGCCTCTTTGGTTAAATGTCTGTTCATGTCTTTTGCTTATTTTCTACTTGGATTGTACAATTTTTGTTGCTGGAATTTGACAATTGTTTTTTAAAAATATATTCTAGATACTAGTCCTTTGTCAGATATATGTTTTGGACAATATTTTCTTTTCTCCTAAATATATTTTTAAGAGCTTTCATAGGCTTGCTTATAACCTCTGTTATTGACCCTTCAATTCCTTATCCATAAATTTTCCAACTATAAGCATTTTGGGGAAGATAACCTTTTGGCTGGAGAAAGAACCACCATCTAGCTACACACAAATCTGATCTATAAATGGACGCTGACTTGAATAAGCTGGCAGTGAGCCTCATCTTTCTCAAGCTGCAACATCAGTACCAGCTGTTTAGATGGGTTCTTTGAAAATGACTCTTATTTCCTTTCCCCAAATCTGCTTCCTATGTAACATGCTGGCATGCAATTCAGTTCCTTCTCTGCCTGTTTGAACAGGCTAGATGAATCCTTGCCATGTCTGAGAAAGCCTGTACATTCCAGATCTCCCAGATAGCACCATCCTGGGATACAAACGAGATCATGATTACTTCTAAGGCAACATTAGGAAGCACAAGACCTTGTCATGCTGACTGTTCAATATGAGCCCCCTCAAAGAAACTACCGTGAATTTATGAACATCCCCTAAAAAATCCATGTATGTTTAGCATTCATTCATGCATATGTATTTATGAAATGTATCCCTAGTGCCATGTGCTGTATTAGGTACTTGAATATAATAGAGGACAAAGCAGACATGGTCCATGCACTCGTGGAGTGTATGGTCTGGTAGCCACAATCAGTTTGTCAGCTGTAATCATCATGTCCTGTTTCTTCTCTCCTCTAGTTTCGATTTGTCCATACGGGGGGGTGGGGGGGGAGAAAGAAAGAAAGGAATGCTCTCAAAGAGGCCTTACAATGGTTGCATGAGATAGTTCTATCCAGTCCAAGGATCCTGACTCCAGATGTGCCAACAGTTCCCAATGCCTGGATGCCAAGGTGTTTATGGGTTTTCTGCAAAGGCATGGGAAGGTTTTCTCCCCACAAAGGTATAATACTTGGTCATCTGTGCTCAGACGTAGCTCTGCTTGTGCCCAGAGCCTCACGGAGCCCCAGATTCTGTGCTCTTCCTGCTTCCAGCCCTCATCCCTTGCCTTGAATGCTCATTTATTTATGTAGCTTGATCCTCTAACCACAGGAACTCAAAACATTTTCACAAAGGCACCAGAGGTCAGCCTCTATGCTCTCCTCCTGCGTCCTCTCCCCTCTGGAACAGCAGCCCATTGCACTTGGAGACTCAGCTTTCAGAAACCCGTGTCAGGTCAGTTGACCCCTTTTCCACTAACGGAAGGAGATCTGTAGGCAGAGAAGGTGATTGGATATTTTTGGAAAGGTGTTGGAGGCTTGGGTGGGCAAGATTGAAGGATGAAGAAGCAACATTGTCTCTATCTCCAAGAGAGGCACAAAAATAGAAAGATTAATAATAAAAGAGGGAAGTGCCCATGACAAAGATGGAACTTGTAAAAAAAAAAAAAAAGAGAATTAGGCAAAGCTTAAGGTAAGAAAAGACCAACGAGCTTTTATGAATGGTTCTTAGAGATCACTCCCCCGCCAACCTCCCCACCAACTAGACATGGCAAGTTTAGCAACATTCTCCCAATGACTAAGACTCTTGGCAATACACCTTAGACCGTGCAAGTTATATCAACCTGAAAGTCCTCTTCTTTGCAGGCTTCAAAACAATGTTTTCTTTTTTTACCTAATATATTTCCTGAAAAGGCTTCACATGTATCTTGTTGGCCCGTCTCAGGTCCCTGAGAACTAGAAGCACACGAATGAGACGGCACAGACAGAAACGCTGATCTTTTCCATGGAAGGGACTCAGTTTTGTTCCTCTTTGCTTTCCCATTACTTTTCAGCTTGACACAAATAGGGTACTCAATAAATATTCTTTGAATAAACAAATTAAATTAGTTTTTCAAGATCGTAGAATGAGTCGTTGTCTAGGACAGCTTTCCTCGACAATGTTCCCAGAAACAAGAAATGATAATAAGTGTTTGAGGCAAATAGGATTCTGCAATCAAATGAGATTTGGTGTCAGAGAGCCACAGAACACATTTGCATAGTAAAGGCTCTGAGAAGTCCTGCAATTAAAAGCCTGTTTAACTTTTTCTAAGTTGGCACTTTACAAAACTTTTTTGACCATGGAACACTTTTTTTTTTTTTCACAGAGCATAAGCCACAGCATCTCCCAGAACCTGTGTTCCTCACAAGAGAGTTTGAAAGCTTGAGTTAGTGAGGCAAAGGGGAGTGGAAGAGGTCTCTGCAGAACAAGAGGGTAGAGATGAGAAATCACGGCACTCATGGCAACAGAAGCTCTGGTGTTCCCTGTCTGCCACGCTTGGGAGCTTGGGTTTAACTAGTAGATACCTGGTAGCCCCAGCTTTCTGAACGATGTGGTCAGATTTGAAGTCTAGGCAGGATGTTCTTGTGGTTGGGTGGAGGATGAATTGGAAAAGGACATACAGATTGACCAGTTAGGAGGCTGCTTTGGGTAGGAGAAGATGGGGTGTAATGAACAAGCAGTGCATTAGTAGGGTGCAAGAATGTATAAACCACCATCCAGAACATTCCCACCTCAACCAAAACCTTGAGAAAATAGTCCCAAACTGGTCTGAAAGCCTCACAGCAAAGATCCTGTTGTCATTGAAAGGAAGGAGGGCCCACAGAGAAGTAACTGCAAGTCAGATGACATCATGATAGTGGTGGAGGAGACAGAAGAGTTGGTCCCCTCCAGAGTGGGGACTCTTTGTCCCTTTTGTTTTATTCCTTTTTGCCTTCCATTACTTTCCAGTTTCTGGCACAAATTAGGTGCTCACTAAATGCCCCTTGAATGAATAAACAAATGAACTTGTTTGCTCAAGATCGTTTACCACCTTAAACAAGTTTGCCACTTTTTTTTCAAAAAGAGACTATCACAGTGAGAGCAGCCCAAACCAGATGCCCTTGGTTACTTGAATTTTTCCTCCAAGGTCTCCTTAAGATCCAGCCTAAGATTACTCATTCATTAAAAACTGAGCGTGAGTTAGGGGTCTGGGGCTTTGGGGGTGTGCACACTGTGGAACAAGTGGCCCTGTTGCTAAGGGACACAGAAGAAGTTCCAAGTCAGACCCCACGGTCCCCACCCTCTTCTACCCCCAGCCCACGTTGTCCCTAAGCATTTGTCCTTAATGGTTAATGCTGAATGTATTTCAGGGGAAACTTAATCCATATGGTTTTGATTCATTTACATTTAACTCATCAAGACACTTTTTTTTTTTTCCTGGAGGAGTTTGTTGCCATTTGGGAAGCACTTTCAGATGTGATAAAGCCTTTTAAAATAATCAGGAAAGAGGCTAGGAGTTGGTCCTGAAAACCAGGCAGGTTCAGCTTGTGAGATTGGCCTTTCCTCTCTCGGGATCAGGACAGTCCATTTTGGTCACATTTTTCTTTCTTAGCCTTGGGAATGGAGACTTGGGAGAGAAGACCCACGCTGGAAGCAATATGAAGCAAGTAGGAGGCAGCCTTGGGTCCGTACCTTCAGACAGTCAGGCAGAGAGGATGGAGGCGCGAATCCACCCAACTTGCATAAAAATCCTCCCCAGGTCCAGTCGTGTAATGGCTCAGAACACAGGCTGTGGATGGTTGTGGTGGAGGGGCCCTGGGAGACCAACAACGCTGATCCCCTCGATTTACAAGAGAGACCGTGACTTGCCTAAGTTCACCAGTCAGGTTAGTGACCGAGCACAGCCTAAAACTGTCGCCTTCATTCCCCCATCACTACAGACATAGCCCTGCCCTGAAATATAACCAACTAGATAACTCTCTCCTTTCTCTCTGTTCTCCTTAACATTTGGTAAGATTTTCTGTGTCAGGCTGTATGACAAGCATTTTGTGTGCATTATTATGAGGTGCCAACCCTGGGCAAGTTACTGAACCTCTCTTAGCCTCAAGCGATGGCAAACATGGTGGTTACGAGTGGAATATCTGAGTCGCATTGCCTGGACCCACGTCCCAGCCCTGCCACTTACTAGTTGGCTGATCTTGCACAAGTCACCTACTCTTTCTGCCCCTCAGTTCCTATCCCGCAGGTGTGTTGTAAGGCTGACTATTCTTATTATTTTCAGATAATCCTCTATAACGACCCAATGCTGCTGCCCATGTTATCATCATATTGCAGATGAGAAAACTGAGGCTCATGACAGTTATGACAGCTGTCCAAGGTAATTAGCAGAGCTAGAATTCAAACTCAGACCACGACCAAGTGGGATTCATCCCAGGGAAGCAAGGTTGGTTCAACATACGCAAATCAATAAATGTGATCCACC
>NW_007726765.1:370734-382575 GCF_000696425.1 Galeopterus variegatus
GTATATTGACAAAAAAAAAAAATAAAAAAAAAAAAAAAAAAAGAATTCAAACTCAGATCTTTCTGACTCCAGAAAAGCAGGTCTCTGGGGTTAACTAGATAATGTTGTGGAGTATTTGTTTAGGTTTGTTTGTTTGTTTTGATGATATAACCTAGGCTTAGCATAATTTATTTTACAACATTAATATCGACAGCATAGAACAATCATGATTGATATTGAGTGTCAAATAAATTTCAAATAAAATTTTCATTGTATTCTCAGCTCCCAATTTATGGATCTATGTGGGGAATGCTTCCACATTATACAGGATGCTTTCAGATCTAAAAGACAGAACTCAACTCAAACTCACATAGTCACCCAAAGAAATATATTAACTCACATAACTGGAAAAGTCCACAGTTAGATCCAGCTGCTCAAAAGATGTCACCAGGAATCTTTGTCTCACCATCTCTTCTCCTGCTTTCCTCTGGGTTGGCTTCAGTCTCAGGTAGCTCTACTCTTGTGGGAGCAACACAGCAACCAGATTAGCAACCTCAGCAGGAAGAGAGTGTGTTGTTCCCAAATTCCAGCAAACTCCAGGGTTGATTCTCTTTTGGTCTGGCTGAGGATACACACGGCCTCTGAAACAGTCACTCCTCCATGGTGTGAAGCTCACCTGGTCCTGTGCCCATCCCCAGAGCTGGTGAATGGAGTCAGGCTCCTTCAAACCAGAAGCCTGAGAGTAGGGAAGGGCAGGTCCCCAAAGGAAAATTCCGGATGCTGTTGGGAGAAGAAAGGGAAAGGGATGCCGGGCCAGCAGGAATGTCGGGTGTTCCCTATTAGTTGCCAAACAGAGTGTTGAGAAAAAAACAAGTTAGGTGTTTGAGCCATACTTGGCACCCACTGGGCCCAAACCATCAATTGTCATTCTGGTGACAACAATTCTTCCTTTATCTAAGAACCACTTCAATCAACGCTCTGCCAGAACATCCTAAAAACCAAGGTAGCCAGAAGAGCGCCACAGCCCATTGCCTGTGGGGCTGTGCTGCGACTCCACCCCCTGGGCTGCTGTCCCCTTCATTAGCTCTGCAGGGTTGGCAGATTTTACTGATGTTCCCTGTCTCCTGTGACGACATGGAAATGGCCTTCCCTCAGGGGTCTGAACAGGGTTAACTTCACCTCGATTGTCTTGGCACAATGAGATCTTCCTAGAGTTCAGATGAGAGGGGGACAGTGCTGGACAGGGACCATGTGCTCAGATGCTCCCTGTCGTGTAGATGAGCAGTCTACTCACCCAAGTGAGCTCACCTGGGGCAAGGAGGTTCAGGGTGGGCTGCACAGAAACTACCAGCATCAGGTAAGCTGGTAGAACAGCTGGTGAATAATTTTCTAGCATCCTGTTTGTCCACATGTGGAACTGAGGGATTGCCCATTTGGACTGAATTGGCCCATCAGCCTAATTCAACAAGTATTTAAGTGTCTCTTGCCGGCCTGTGGACAAACTGAGCTATAACATTTGAGTCACTCGACAAAGGCGGTGGCCTCCCTGCTGCTCCCTTGGCTGACTCTCTGCTGATCCTGCTGGCCAGCTGGTTGCACAGATTCTTTGTCTCCTATATAGAGGTGGGCGCTGACCATATCTTGAATGCTCAGAGACAGTGGCGTGGACACCCTGATGCTTGGATGGCTCAACTACCTAAACAACTCCTTCAGGAAGCAGGAAGAGGAGCGAGTTACCAGATGAAAATTGGTCATTAATTAGCCAAACACACAGGTTAAAACGGGCACCCTGGGGTTTTAGTTATGATTCCAAATGCAGATTTAAGCCTTTATATTTAGCTTTGATAGTCATGGCATCTAGATCTAATAATAACAGACACCAGGTACTGAGCTAAATACTGAACACTCTTTCCATATCTCATTTGATCCTCACAACAGTCCCGTGATGATATCAGTATTATTATTCCTTTTTACAGATGAGGAGAAACTGAGACTCTGAGAAGTTACATCCAGGCTGCCACCATCAGCTGTGTGTACGTGGCCTATGTGACTCGCACCTCTGCTATTGTGGGGTGCAGAGTAATAAAAACCCATTTGGCACTTACAATATACCAGACATTGTCACATGCACTCGTTCTTTAATCCCTACAACTATCCCATGCAAAATCTCAGAGACTACACACCGAGGTTCCTGGCTAAGTAACTTGCCCAAAGTCAACAGCTGATAGGACATGGAGCTTCTAGGGTCCCTGCCATAACACCCTATACTTTTCCTACATAGAACTGTTTGTAATTGTGATTAATTCATCTCCCCTCCCCCCACTAGATGCAAGCTCCATGACAGCAGGACACAGCAGAACACCTGGCTCATAGAAGGCGCTGAATAAATATTTACTGAAAAGTGAATAAGTGAAGGAATGAATAAGGTCTATAAGCCAGATGCCAGGAAGGGTTTTCTGTGCAAAAATTGCTCATTATTTCCCACCAAAACATCAGTGCAGACATCCAGCGTGGTGGAGGGGGTGGGAGGCTGAATGCCAGCATTGGTGCCCGGCCATGCACAATAAGAAAAGGCCTCGAGAGCACACAAACTGAGGCTAGCGGGATGGGCTCTCTACAGAGCCACACAGTGCCTTGGCCCCCACACCACTTCTGGCCAAATAGGCATTTGTGTCTCAGATAAATGAAGACACTCCAGCTCAATCTCCAAAATGGCCACTGGCCAGCAGGCACTTGGGCTCAAGGCTGATTTTGTTGAAACAGCTGAATGTGGACCACAGGGATCCAGCCCTTCTGCTCTGACTCTCTTCTCTCTCGGGTCGGGACTCCTAATCCTCCGGAACACAAGGGAGGATGTGCTCCTGACAGGGCGCCAAGGCACCCCGTGCCCTGAGGGGAGGCCGTGGGTGGATCTGGAATGTTCAGAAATGCTGCCATCTGGTGGCACCTTTGGGCCAGAGCAAGGCGCTCTCTGGTAACTCCGCCAGCACACCAGGACCTGGAAGGCTCGCCTTGGGTTCACCTTTCCCTTTTTTCCTCATCTTTTTCCAACTTGACATCAGTCCTCCTGCTTCAGAGTGGTGACAAATTCATGTCATTTGGGAATTTGAAATTTTTCTTTCTGAAAAGTGCACAACCAGATCACACTTGTGAATTCTTGGGTTTTTTCTTTCTCAGGAGAGAGCATTTCATTGAGAGTCTCTGTGTCAGGCGTCCTCCCAGGCCCAGCTCAGCTGCACGCTGTTCATGAGGCTGAACACATCTGCACCATTTCTGTGCACCAGAGCTGCCTGTCCTTGGTGCACCTTGCGGCTCTGTCCACGAGCTCCATGGTGGGCGTGGGTATTTACCCTCAGCTTCTGAAAGCTCCACTCACAAGCTGATAACATTCCCACTGAAAGATCTGGTTTGAACTGAAAGGACTTGATGAGGAGCCCCCACAAATGGCCCCCAAGGGCACTAGATAGAATAGTCACTTGCCAATGCCAAGGTGGCCACATTGAAACACCAGAATGTAGCAGTTTCTCCTGCCTCCCAAGGCCTGTGGTGCTTTGGGCTCCTCCAACAAGGATCTCATTTGAAATAAATAAAGGAAGCCTTGACTGGGTGCTCCGAGGCTGATTCCTAGAAGAGAATACTCCAAACACGTCCGCACAGATTGTGTGCGTTCACCCTGCAGAGCTGAGCCGCCTGCACCGCCAGCCCTGTTCTACCTGGGCGTGTTACCTGCTTCAGGCCAGCCTTTGGCAAAACTGTCAAGGTGAAAATAATTATCTTTGGCACCTCCCAGCTTTCCTAGAAGTTATCAAATCTGTAGAGGACAAGTCCCTGAGGAAAGGGGTGGGACACAGGACAGGTAAGTCTGACAGAAAAGGGATCTGGGTACAAAGCGAGTGAAAAAAGAGGGTGGGCCCTACTGGAGCCTGCTGAGGGGGGCTGTTAAAATCAAGGAGTGGCGATGGGTGCTCAGCCATGACCCTCCCTGCCGGGGGAACAAGTCTTCACACACTTGGACCCTTAGGTTAGATTACCTGAGTTCAAGTCCCTGCTTTACCACTTGGTGGCTTTGTGACTCTGGGGAAGTTGCTTAACCTCTCTGTGCCTTCATGTCCTAAACTACAAAATGAGGGAAAATGATAGTTAAGATTACAAAGGGTTGTTTTAAGGACTAACTGATATTTGTAGAGTGTTTCAACAGTGTTGGTGTGTTATAATTGTTAAATAAAATGTCATCCATACTTGGAAGCAGTATTAGTTTATGTCACACCCATGTTATTTAGCACCAATGCCCAGTGCTAGGTGTCAGAGGTGCAGAGAGAAAGTTCCCATCCTGGCACATACACTGTTTAAAATTCTGAGGGAGCAGAGGGAAAGGTACGCTGACTCAGCTTACCACCTTGTCACTTCTCAGCTGTGAGGCACCGGCAATTGTCCGTCCCCCATTATGGGCCTGTTTCCCCATCTTTGAAATGAGGGTGTTGGACGACAGCAGTGTTTCTCTATCCTGATAGCTCACTGGAATCACCCTGGAGACTTTTAAGAAAAATAGCAATGCTGAGCCTTACCCCTCCCCACCCTGCTGCTGACAACATATAGTCAACCAATACTACCTGAGAGGCCAGGCTGGGCAAAGCCTCTGCTAGACTCTGAGCTCCGTTTTGGGTAGAGATAGAAAATGCCATCCCGTCCTCCCAAAGTTCTTGGTCCACGCAGGGGAAGCGTAAGCATGTAGACAACCTACTGAACACTGAATGGAAGGCAGGGAGCGTCATAAAAGAAGCCCAGACACAGGCCTCAGAGGGGAGTAAGCGAAAGGGAAGAGATGGCTCTTCTTCCTCATGGGTGGAGGGGGTTGAAGTCTCTGCAGCCAGTGCCTGAGTTAGCCAGAAAAATTAAGGGCAGGGGTAAAAGTCTGTCCCAAGTCTTCCTAGCCCACCCATATGAGCCTTCATAACTGCAGGTTTTTGATAAAGGAACGGAACAGAGAACAAAGAAGGAAGTGGAAGCACAGACCAGCCTGATCTGGCAGCTCCCACCCTGTGTTCCGAGCCAGTCTTGGGGTTCCCTGCTAGGAGGGTCACAGCGGATGCTGGATGTGGTATTAGAGACCTCTCCTGGATCATGGCCCCAGGCCTGCTCAGACCCTATTGTTCCAAAGGGGAAAGCTGAAGGACACAGCCAGCTCCTGACACAAGTCTCAACAAGCAGACCCTGCAGCCTAGAGCATACCTGGGACTCGTGCTTCCCTCTCACAGCTCTTGCAGTTCACACGCCTCCTTTCCCCATCTCCCCAGCCAAGAGCATCACAAATAGAACTTCCAGGAACGCAGTCTGTGGGGAGGAGGAACGGCTTTGTAGAGGAGGTAGTGTGGGGCGGGGGGGGGGCGGCACGGGGTGCGGCTAAAGCACAAACGTGATGGACCATAGTGCTGTTTGCCAAATGTTTCCAGCTCTCTGCTGCCCAGGCCCACGGTGGGCTTGTACTCCCTTTCCTGGCCCCGTGTAGTTGGCTGGAGCTTTGTGGTTAGTTCTGACCAAGGAGTGTGAGCAGAAGGGACTTGTGTCACTTTCAGGCCAGAGTGCTAGACCCTTCAAAGTTCTCTTGTTCCCTGTGGTACAGTGACCGCACTATTGAGAATGACAGCTGCTCCCTCAGCCCAATTCCCTCCATGACTATGATGAACAGAACCCCCTGCCACCATGCTAAACTTAGAGGGTGAGTGAGAAATAAAGCTTGTTATTTTAAATCACTGAGATTTGGGGCTGTTTGTTATTGTAGCATAGCTTAGCCTATCCTGACTGATACAATGGGCATGATTTGGATGAATAACTGTGGTTATTAAAGAAGGTGTGAGTTTGAACCAGTCACTTACTGGGTTTCATTTTTCTCTTAACATGACACCATTATCCCAGAAGCCTGGGCCTGCTAAGAGTTCACGCTCAGGAAGAAAGGAGAAGGAGCAGAGTCCTTTCCCCTCATGTAACTCTGAGTAGTTTACAGACTAGGTCCTGTTTGCTTCTCACAGTAACCTAAGGAGGTAGGCAGAGCAGGTGGATTTTATACTTGTTGTAGCTGGAGGACACTGACTTCTCTGCATGCCTGGTTTCCCACCCCATCCGCACCCCATCCCACTTCCATGCCTGGCATGACTTGTATGTTTTCAGACTGTGGTTTCTCTAGATGTTCATCAGAATGGCAGGTGAAGTAGTTTTTATTTTACCTTTTAACAAACTAAAAGTTTATTTCTGTATTTTAAAATAAATTCTGGGCTCCGCTACAGTCTCAGTTTAGATTCACCCTGGGGTCCCAAATCTATAATGACAGACTTCTACAGAGAAAATGGACACTTATCACAATGACTCTAAGATGTGATGAAATCCTAAGGTGTCTTCAGAAAATGAAAGAGGTACAATTGTTCATGAAAGATCTTCAGGTATGGAAAAGAACCTTAGGGATCACTTAGTTCAACACTTTCAGGTTATAAATGAGAAGAATGAAAGATTAATTGACTTGCCCCAAATGATAAAGAAAGATGATCATTGGAAGAATCCAGACAAAATTCTCAGCCTCTAAAATGTTGCAGTGTTCTTTTGAAAAATGATAGTTTGCAAGGCCTCACAGGGATTCTGATTGAGCAGGTCTGGGATGGGACCTGGAATTCCACATTTTTAAGAAACTCCCAGGTGATTCTAATAAGCAGCGAGCATTGCATTGTATTGGGCATGCAATTGGGGTTTCTGAGGTTAATTTACAGCAGAGTCCTTTCAGCTGGGCTAAGCTGATGTTGGCATGGGGGGGCCTAGCATGTGGGCTGCCTCCTGAGAGTACAGGAAGAAGGAGCTGTGTTCCTCCCAGGAACGTCAGGAGAGATGAGTCTGGCTCGGGGCCCACAGACTCAGCAGCGACGGGGAAGAGGCACACATTTATATGTTACTGTTAAACTGACTTCACCAGTCCTCAAGGGCTGTTTTGGGTTATAGGGAATGAATATGTCCCTATTTTACTGATGAAGGCACCAAGGCTCACAAAAAGTTCAGTGGCATAGCCGAAGTGTTAGGGTTAGGAAAAGGCAGAGTTGGAGCCAGGCTGTGTTCATTTCCTCTGCTGCTGTAACAAATTACCACTGACTTAGTGGCTTAGAACAACACACATTTAGTATCTTATAGGAGTCGGCCATGGGTCTCGCTGGGCTAAAGTCAAGGAGTCAGTTGGGCTGTGTTCCTTCTGGAGGCCCTAGGGGAGAATCCATTTCTGTGCCTTTTCCAGCTTCTAGATACCACCTTGCATGCCTTGGCTCACGGCCCCTTCCTCTGTCTTTAAAGCCAGCAGTACAGCATCTCTCTGACAACTCTTCCATAGTCACATCTCTCTCTAACCACAGCCAGAAAAGGTTCTCCACTGGTGTGATTAGATTGCACCCACCGAGCTAATCCAGGATAATCTCCCCATCTCAGGGTCCTTAACCTCAATCACATCTACAGCGTCCCCTTTGCCATGTAAGGTCACATGTTCACAGGTTCAGGGGACTGGGCATGGGCATCCTGGGATTCCTGATCTAGAGCTCTGGGCTATGCACCAGGCTGTGTGTGTGCTCCCTGCTTCCCTCCACCCCCTCCCAGGCTCCCCTTAAACACAGGGAGTGACTTCACCGCAGGGTACACCTGCTTCCAAGCTGCTCCCACACTTCTCACCCAAATCCTCTACTTGATTCAGAAATTACATGCAGAACTAATTGTTGCTTGAGGCTACTTGTGAAGTGGGGATAGTTTGTAACCGAAAACCCCAGCACAAGGCTTCAGGGTATGAAATGGCTTGTTCTGGAGGAGAGGAGAAACACACACATACACACACCCCATTTGGGCCCAGTTCTACACCTCCTCCCAGAACTGCAGAGGCCTCCGACTGGAAGGGGACCCTAAAAGCATGTCTTTTTAATTTATTTTAACCCAACAATCAAATGGAAGTAAAATGGAAGCAGAAAGGTGAAGCAAAGAGAGCTGGACCCAGAGCCTGGAACAGTGCTGGTTCTGCTGTGAGAAAGCTGTGTGACCTGGAGCAAGCTTCCCTTTCTCTGGACATCGGCTTCCACACCTTTCAAAGGAGAAGGTGAGACACTACCTGCGGACTCCTCCATGGCGAGAGTGCAGTGTAGTATTCTCATTACTAGAATGTCTGCCTGCTCCCAGGGCTCCTGGAAGGTCTAAATGAGGACCAAAGAGAAAGCCCCTTGCACAGGGCCCTGAGTGGTGCCCATAAATGACAGCTCCTACTGTGATGCTTAACTCACCTTCCCCCCACCACGTGCAGGGTATTATTCACCTTATCTAATTCTTACAACAAGCCCATGAGGTGGACATATTCTTGCTCACATTTTCTAGATGAGAAAACGGAGGCCCAGAGGTTACATGGCTTTTGTAGGATCGCACACGTTTTCCAGGCAGAGCTGGGCCATAAACCTGCACACTGAGCCCAGAGTCTGTGCTTGTACCCACAGTGCGCCTCTCTGAGATGCTTACATCATGCCCCACAGCTCTTAATGCTTTTGAGCATAGTAGGTGAATAACATCCAGGATGAGAGCAGAAGCCAGAAGGAGCCTTGGTGAGAATTTACACCTCGCCCCTTGCCTGTCCTCGTCCCTCCTGCTTTCCATTTCCCACATTCTATTTCCTCAACCCCCCTCTTTAAAAACCCCTCAGTAAATCTGAGTCTTTGAGCTGGCTTTAGCCTGGCCATTCCCCTTCAGGTTTATCAGAGAGATGGGTCAGCCTGACATCTCTCTTCAGGTTACCAGTATTCCTGAATAAAAGCTGACCTCCTATTCCACCAACAATTTGACTTTTGGGTCATTTGTTTTTGTTTGGGGGTGGACATCTGGACTTGGTTTTATTTGATAACAGATTTTGAAGAGCCTCAGCCAGGAGCTGAGTGCCNCACATTTTCTAGATGAGAAAACGGAGGCCCAGAGGTTACATGGCTTTTGTAGGATCGCACACGTTTTCCAGGCAGAGCTGGGCCATAAACCTGCACACTGAGCCCAGAGTCTGTGCTTGCACCCACAGTGCGCCTCTCTGAGATGCTTACATCATGCCCCACAGCTCTTAATGCTTTTGAGCATAGTAGGTGCTCAGAAAAAACAATCCTTGGTTGGTCATTGTCGGCAGTAAGAGGATTCAAGGAGAACAGTTAGTGATGATTCTTTTTTTTTTTTTTTCCTTTTTGTCTTTTATTGTGACTGGTAACTGGATCGCAACCCTCGGTGTCGCGCCCGCACCGCGCTCAACCAGTGAGCGGACCGGTCTCTATATGGGATCCGAAACCTCGGCAGGAGGGCAGCCGCGCTCCCAAGCGCCGCAGTCTACCGAGTGCACCACCGGGCTGGCCCGTGATGATTCTTTTTAATTTAAAGAAAAAATAGTCCAGATAAAAGCTTAAACAAATTGTTTAAAGATATGTATGACTTTCAAAAACAGGGATTTTCAATTAGAAATGTTTGTTGTTGATTTTCCAAATAAACGCATTCAGTGATAATACCCAATTGAAAAATGTGTCCCAGGGCCCATCTAGTTTATCTTGGTTGCCAGGTAAAGCTGGGACTCAAATCCAACAATTTTTCCTGAATGAATTCTTTTATATCTCTATGTATAGGACTTGTAACCTCTCTAACTTTGTTTGAAGTGTTTTTGTTTCTAACTTTACATATTCTTTTTTTTTATTATCAGCCACCTCCAACAGTTTTGGCAAGTTTAAATGATTTGTAATACAACGGGTGGGGGAGTCTTAGCTTCGGTCTGAACTGCCGGCTAGCAAGGAGGCAGGCACGTGAGGACTAGTCCAAAGAACTGGGGGGCTTACCCAGGAGTCTATTTACCTGTGGGGTGGAAGAGCCTGGAAAAGATTCATCCTAGAGGAAGAGAGAATGGACCAATGTTGGAAAAGACAGGGAGGCAGGTACCCCGAGTACTGGCTGTCACTCTGGTTAGCTTCTGATTCTCCCACCAAAGCTGGACCTGCATCTTAAAAATGGGAAGAGCAGGTCATCCATTTTCTAGCAGGATGTTAAACCAACGGAGATACCATGGAGGCAAGAGGAAGGCAGGTGGAACTAAAAAATGGGCGTGAAGATTGTGAGGAACCCTTAAACAGACAGAAGATGATTGGGTTCCCAAGTTGAGGAATGAAGGCAATGGAAGTAAAAGAGGGTTGGGTCCCAGGGTCTGGGAGAGTTTTTAGTTTGTTCTTTGCTCTTTCTCACATTGCCCAGCTGACCGCTGCTTTCTTTATCTTCTCTGGGAGTAGCAGGTTAGCGTCAGGTGAGCTCCAGCCCAGCTAGGGTAGTGCCCCGGCTTCCTTGATGACAGAGGCATCTCTAGCTAAAAGCATGAGCTTATCTGGCTGTTCCCCTTGCCCTCCGGAGAGCCCTTCTCCAATAAATCACTTGAACAAGGATGCTCATCTGAGGCTCTGCTTCTGTTGAGGACTTGATGTAGACAGTGTGGTAAATGGAAATGCACAATGTGATAGAAATTAGCCTAATGGAATAGTAACTTTAAATAGGTTAAGTTCACTGATCAAAAAAACAAAACAAAATGCAGAGATTCTGAGATTAGATCAAAAATAAAAAACAAACAAATGAATAGAAACCAAGGTCCAGAAATATGCATAACACAATAAGTAACTCAAATTAGTAGGTGTTTATACAACTTTGCATTTAACATAGAATATACATCATTTTTGAGCATGTATGGAACATAAAAAGTAGCGTATATTTCACAGTGCAAAGATGGCTTAACCTCAGAAAACCTGTTAATGTAATTAACTATATTATTGTACTAAAGAAGAAAAATTATATTGTTATCTCAATAGAGCCAGAATATGTTTTTAATAAAGTTCAACACCTAATTCTGATTTTTTAACTCAGAAAAAAGATACTTACAAAAACTTTTCTTAACTTGATAAATGTTAGATACCAAAAACTAGAGCAAAAGTTAAACCTAATGAAAAAAAATTAGATATATTCCATTAAGATTGCTAATAAGACAAAGATACATGCTATTATTTTACTAAGCAACATAGTACAAGGTATCCTGTCCAACACTACAATAAAAGAACAAGAAACAAAATACAGAAATTGAAAGAATAAGGAGAAAAACTGTCCTTATTTGCAAGTGATAATGATCATTTCTACAGTGAATCCAACGGAATCAATAGAAAAACTCTTATGAATCATAAGAGTTTGGCAAGATTGCCAGATTCAAGAGCAATTTTCATACCTCAACGAAAATAAGTCATCTCTGACTTCCACTTATAGTCATGTTGAAGTAACTGGAACTGAACTTAGTATCTTATGATAAACAACTAGAAAACAGGATAAAATATACAAAACAGCTGTTTTCAGCATTGAATAACAGGCAGTACAGGACTGTGATCTTTGAAAAAGGGAAAACAAATGAAGTAAGCCCTGCAATCCCTGGCTGTCTGCCTGGAGGAGCATTCTGGAATACGGAACAGGGAGAGGGATCCCAAGCAGCACATGGCTGCCTTACTGATTTGAGGAGAAAGAGATCAGAGTTTGATGAGACTGAAAAGACTGGACTTGTGGGGGCAGAGAACCAGAGAGGAGAGAGATATGTAAAGAAAGAATACCATGATTTTCTGCTGACTACTAAAATGTACACATGTAGAATAAAACCTCGTGAGACCAGGCAAAGAATGTTGGGGACCTCTAAAGCAAACTATTTCTAGAATTTATACAGGGCTGGGAGACACCTGAGTTCTGACCAATTAAAGAAGAGAGTCCTTGAATACCTGGGATTTTTAATAGAGTAACGTGTCACACCTTAGCAATAAGATTAAACCAGCT
>NW_007726765.1:383140-384227 GCF_000696425.1 Galeopterus variegatus
CTAAAATGTACACATGTAGAATAAAACCTCGTGAGACCAGGCAAAGAATGTTGGGGACCTCTAAAGCAAACTATTTCTAGAATTTATACAGGGCTGGGAGACACCTGAGTTCTGACCAATTAAAGAAGAGAGTCCTTGAATACCTGGGATTTTTAATAGAGTAACGTGTCACACCTTAGCAATAAGATTAAACCAGCTCAGAGTAAAGTTTACTCTAAACCTACCTTAAGAAAAGCTTGAACGCAAGCCTCAAAAGGATCAAGCCAATCTGCAAGAAACTAAACTGTCAGAACAAATCCATCTTTCTGGAAAAAAAAATGACAAAATCCAGCACCCAACAACATAAAATTCTCAAAGTCCAGCATTTAATAAAAAAATACTCATAATGCTCATAATGCCAAGAAGCAGGAAAATATGACCCTTAGCCAAGAGAGAAAGAAAAGCAAAAGAAACAAACATGAAAATGGCAGAGATGATGGAATTAGCTATCAAGGGCTTTAAAGCAGCTATTATAAATATGCTCAAGGACTTCAAGAAAAATATAAACACAATAATGAGAGAAATAGAAGACGTAAGAAAACAAAGAAACATCTAGAGATGAAAACTACAATATTTAAAATGAAAAGAGAATGCTGGATGTGATTGACAGTAGATTTAAAACAACAAAAGATCCATTGCTATAAAGACAGAGCAATAGAAATTATCCAAAATGAATAACAGAAAAAAAAATATATATATCCACTCATAATAATGACTCAACATGTTGGAGTGAACAGGACTGAAGCCACGTTGGCATGTTGGGACCTAAAATTGCATGGGCTTTAGAAAAAAAAGAAAAAGTTGTTTTTGGTTTTTGTTTTTCAGCGTGCATTTCTCTGAGTTCCCTCTTTTCCCATGGTTATTAGATAGTTTGAACCTTGGTTACAGAGCAAGATGACATTATTTACATAAATGTAAAGTTGTTCATTTTGGAGCTGCTAACTTGCCATGAGACACTTACTATTCAGACCCTGAGAAACCAAGGAAGACACCAATAAAGCTGTGCTGATTCCACCCTGAAGCAAATCAAAATCCTGCAGGACCCTAA
>NW_007726765.1:385828-386445 GCF_000696425.1 Galeopterus variegatus
ATAAAATTCTAGAAAAAGCAATTCTATAGTGGAGGAAAGTAAATCAGTGGTTGCCTTGGATGAGTGGAAGGGATAGGAATTGACTACAAAGGGATATGAGGGAACTTTTTGGGGTAATTGAAATCTTTTGTATTTTGATTATGGTGGAGGTTACATGGGTGTATACATTTGTCAAAACTCGTTAAATTCTACAATTAAAATGAATGTATCTTATTGTTTATAAATTATTGCCTCAATAAAGTTGATTTTCAAAAAAGTTTTAAAAAGTGGGGTTCCACTATACTAGCAATAACCTTGTATGAAAATACAGTAGGATTCAAGTCACAATTCATAATAGTCTGCCCCACCCCCACCCCAGGAGTATCTAGGAATTAACCTAAAAATACACGAGACCTTTACAGAGATAAATCTAAATAAAATAAGACCTAAATAAATAGAGTCATAGAACATGTTTATGAACATGTTTAGATGTCATTTCCCTTCACATTAATTCTCTAGATTTTATTCAATTCCAATACAATTTTACCTTTTTTTTTTGTCTTTTTTTCGTGACCGGCAACGGATCGCAACCCTCAGTGTCGCGCCCGTACCGGACCGGGACCAGCCATGGGATCACG
>NW_007726765.1:387611-391887 GCF_000696425.1 Galeopterus variegatus
TGGGATAATAGTGCAAAAACAAATAAACAAATGGAATACAGGAGAGAACTCAGAAAGATATACATGGTCTATGATACGGAAGCACCAGAATTCAATGGAGGGAAAAATGAATTATTTAGTAGATGCTGTTGGGGTAACTGGCTCACAGGAAGCAGATGAATAAAGTTGTGGCTCTAATTCAAACCACATTCAAAAAACGACTCAAAAAAGACCTAAATATGAAAGAAAACATTATGTATTCAATAGAAGAATATGTACAAATAATATCTTTTTGACCTTAGGGCTGCGAGCGTTTCTTTACTAAAACACCAAACGCATAAACCACATGGCAAAAATTGGTGAACTTGACTGCATCAAAATTCAAAATATCTGTTCAAACATGACCACTAGGGTCATAATTGACTAATGGGTGGCAGATTGGCAGATTATGAACATTGTGTAAACCAGCAAAGGAATAGACTCTAGACTACAAGATACTGCAAATTAACAGAACAACAGCAGGAAATCCAATGGGGGGGGGCATTTCCTGTAAAGGGAGACTAAATGGCTAAGAAATTTAACTCTTTAACCTCATCAGTGATTTAAAAGATACAAATGAAAATAGCGGTGTGGTGCGGTTGGTAAAAATTCTGTGTGGAGAGGATGCAGACAGAGGCCTTCCAATCAGCCCTCGTGCCAGAAGACAGCACTGCGCACATTTCTCCAGAAATACCAGGACCCAATGTCCTTTGGAGATAGACGATGGTCAGCAGCCGTGAGCTCTGGATGGCTAGCTGGGTCCTTGGGCAGGAATGGCATGGACCCATTTCAAGTGAACAAGGCGGAGCTCCCAGGTAATTACCAAGGGCTGCCCGGATGCAGGCCAATAGGAGAGGCCATGGTGGCACTCAGGTCCTGAGGCTTATCCAGGTGGGATGAGGACGTCGGGAGAGTGTGGGATGCAATGTCTTTCCACTGGGGAGAGCACAAGATGGGAGAAATATGGGCCAGTCATGGGGGATGGGAACACGAA
Organism: Galeopterus variegatus; assembly: GCF_000696425.1. NCBI lineage: Eukaryota > Metazoa > Chordata > Mammalia > Dermoptera > Cynocephalidae > Galeopterus > Galeopterus variegatus. Next base: position 388,624 of record NW_007726765.1, read on the forward strand.
CACCCGCCCCTGCCTCTCAGTCTTCTGAGGAGGGAAGAAGGTGCACACGTGACATGCTGGGTTCTGGTTCTTGTGTGATTCTGACATGCTCTGGGACCCTCAGGGAGGGGTCCTCCCTGACTTGGAATCCTCGTCCACACCACGAGAGGGGCTCCTGCCCTAGTGCACCTCAGAGGCCAGCTTACGTAAATATGAAGACCTGTAATTTCAAATTGCAAGTGGTGGGCTGGGCCCGTAGGAAGAGTTTGCTGGGCTGCTTTGAGATCTGACCTATTTCTTTTTCACCAGGAGCTTTTTTTGAAACTCTCTTTGTTAAAGTTTTTCCTTCCCTCTTCCTTTCTTCCTCTGACTTTGACGTCAACACAAAAGCCAGCGTGGGCAGAATTTGGGCGTTCAGGGACACTGCGGAGCAACGAGTCTGTTCCTGGCCCCTTCTCCCTCCAGGCCCTGGTCTCTGCAAGAGTCCCATTGAACCCCCAGGACAAAGGACAAGGTTTCTCATCCTCTGTCCCCCAGAGGTCTCACTTTCTAACTCCCTACTCAGCAGCCTAGGACTGGGTTCCCAAGCAGAAGCCCCAGAACCCACAAATGGCCTAGTGACACTTCTTCAATACATTATTCCAGAAAGAACTGTAGGCCTGCAAAGTGTGTCCCCAACAGAATAGACTCACCTAGGGGATGAGACTCTGGCCACCAGCTTCACATCCCCTAAACTTTTCCCCACCTGGCTGACAGAATGTCTCAGAATTTGTCATCAGAACTAACATCAAAGGAGGAAAACTTCAGCCCAGTCAGAAGCTCTCATTAAGCCTTGCTAGTCACTCACGCCCCAGCGTGAAGGAGATGCTCAGAGCTTTTCCTGAGGGTAGATGTGAGAAGATTCTAGAGCCCTGCCAGGTAAGAGGGGCACTTCTAAGGGGGAAGGGGACACAGGCAGGACAGGTGGGGGTGCCAGAGACAAACCTCACCCACTCCTGGCTGGCCCTGGTGGGGACTGGCCTGCCCCACGCCTCCCGGGCCCCCGGGGTGCGGGCCCCCGTGGCAGACCCACCTGAGTCTCCTGAGCCCACCTCTCCACACACCCTCACCTTCTCTCTCAGTCTCTGCTCTTCACTTCTCTTTAACTTTTTAACTCTTTTTCTCTTTTTTGTTCTTTTTCTCACCTTTTCTTTCTTGTCTTTCCTTTCACATTTCACCTTCTCCTGTCACCTTTTCTGCCACATTCTCTTTCCTTCTATGGCACTTTCGTCCTCTCCTAACTCACTTTTGCTTTCTCTCACTTTTTTTTTTACTGTACTCGGTCTGCCATTCCAGAAACATGGGGTCTCTCCAGCCACTCAAGTCACCATGACATCTTTCAGGGGAAAAGCGTCTCATTCTGCGTAGAGCATATACATTGGATAAGCAGGCACACTTTTTTCTCACCTTTCTTTTTCCCTTTCCCCGTGTCCTATACTGTCCCCGCTCTCTCTGCGAGTGTCCTCTCTCCTCCCCTGTCCCTCTCTCCCCACATCTCTCTCAGCCTCTCCCTTCAGCTGCCTGAACGTCTCAGCTGTACCATGTCGGCAGATCCTCGTCGGTCTGATATTTTATACTAAGTGTGTCTGCCTTAACTATTCCACTTAAAAATGAAACCCATCTGCCCCAAACTGAAAACAGCCTCTCCCTCACCAGAGACAATAAATATTGATGACTCAAGGCATGATTGGCTCTTATGATGTTTGATGACAACTGGTATCAGTTACAGAACTTACATCATTTAATAAAAAAATGAAAAGTACTAGCAGGGATGTCGCACGTCAACGGACATTATTAAATGTCAAAAGAAATACATTTTCTTCAAGAGCCTGAAATCTAAACAATGTGAGGGCTGGGAGGGGTTTGGTGGGGGAAGTTTGGACAGCTTTTATGTGAAGTTAGGAATAGTGTTTCCTTTTGTGTCCACACTAATTTGTGCCAGTGGAGTGTTCCCAGAGCCCTACTGTAGCCACCACCACAAAGCCTTTGTCAAGAAATGCTGTTCCTTGGCATTATTTGGAAAGCTGAGCCCATCTGATGGCTCCCCCGTCCCGCCATGGGAGACCTCTCAGATGTCCTCAGCTGGGAGACAACTGGGTATGCCAAAGGACACAAGAGCTGGAAGCCAAAGACGAGGTGAGAACTCTTGTGTCCTTCTTTATTTTTGTTGTCACTATGAAATCAGGATGGTCTGGCTCTGAGGTTTAAAGCAAATAAACTAAGATCTGGTAGGTGAGCCTACTGAGTTTCTGTTTATATCCCAATGGGTTAAATATAAATAGCATAATGAAAGGGGTGGCTGCCAACACTTCTATTTAGAGTATATTCAGTCATAAAAAAAAAAAAGGTGGAAATATTTTACTGCTACTTTAAATGTATTTATATGCTTTATAGAGCTGGACTCCGACTACCTAAGATACTTCTGGAGACTCATTTGGGTATGTTTAGAAGGATCATAAATTTTTGTGGTCTTGAGGGTGGTTTTGGTGACTTAAGCCCCTAAAGGCTTTTGTAATTGGAAAGGGTGACTACCTAAGATACTTCTGGAGACTCATTTGGGTATGTTTAGAAGGATCATAAATTCTTGTGGTCTTGAGGGTGGTTTTGGTGACTTAAGCCCCTAAAGGCTTTTGTAATTGGAAAGGGTAACTCGGCTTCTGCAAGTTCCCAACTGACCTCCCTCCCACCCCCAGCAGCTTATGCTATGGGAGAATCAGACTCCATTTTAATCACTGCAGTTGTGGTCTTCCAAGGAAGGTTCTGGAAAAAGAGAACAGAACTACAATGAGACTTCAGGGATTTAGGCTACTCGATCCTGCATTTGTAAAACAAGGTTGCTATTAATATCTATGTCACGGACTCATTGTGGAGGTCACAGAAATATTGTTTGCGGAGGTGGTTTGAAAACAGAAAAGGGCCAAGAGTTGTCTCTTCTGGAGAAGCAGCGTGTCACTGGGAGATCAGTGGAATTGGGACACCCAGGATGCAACTTAGCTGGGCCTTTGGGCAAGTCACGCATGCTCTTGGAACCTCCATTTTACCTTCTGTGAAATGGAAATGATAATACCTCTTAGGCCTTTGGTAGAAAGTAGAAGCAAAGCATCTGTGACTGTTTAGTAAACAATAAGCAAGCTGCTAGGAGCTGAGGTTATCAGAAGAGCAGTTCTGACCTTGATAGCACCACTAGGCAGCTCTGGCCACCGGTCTATGGGGGACTTTCAGCAAAGATGGGGGAGGAAGTTCCGA